>NW_024391803.1:0-743 GCF_016617805.1 Bactrocera tryoni
GAAGGGCTAAGTTCGGGTGTCACCGAACATTTTATACTCTCGCATGGTAAAGTGATAATCGAGATTTCATAATACGTCATTTACATATTTTTCAAATACCGTATTTTTGTAAAGTTTTATTCCGCTATCATCATTGGTTCCTAATGTTTATACTCGTATTATACAGAGAAGGCATCAGATGTAATTCAAAATAGCTTTATATTGGAAGAAGGCGTGGATCTGAACCGATTTCACCCATATTTCGTACATGTCATCAGGGTAAGAAAATATTATATACCGAATTTCATTGAAATCGGTCTAGTAGTTCCTGAGATATGGTTCTTGGTCCATAAGTGGGCGGGGCCACGCCCATTTTCAATTTTTAAAAAAAGCCTGGGTGCAACTTCCTTCTGCCATTTCTTCCGTAAAATTTAGTGTTTCTGACGTTTTTTGTTAGTCCGTTAACGCACTTTTAGTGATTTTCAACATAACCTTTGTATGGGAGGTGGGCGTGGTTATTATCCGATTTCTTCCATTTTTGAACTGTATATGGACATGCCTGAAGAAACGACTCTGTAGAGTTTGGTTGACATAGCTATTGTAGTTTCCGAGATACGTACAAAAAACTTAGTAGAGGGCGAGGCCACGCCCACTTTTCCAAAAAAATTACGTCTAAATATGCCCCTCCCTAATGCGATCCCTTGTGCCAAATTTCACTTTAATATCTTTTTTTATGGCTTAGTTATGACACTTTATAGGTTTTC
>NW_024391804.1:0-1364 GCF_016617805.1 Bactrocera tryoni
AGAGCGTTTACAAAGTTAAAACAAACATGTGATTTTTCTCAAAACACTACATTTGTTTGTGAACACTATTGCCGCGCTCCTGGTAGGGATAGAAAATAGGTTGAGGGCTTTTCTAAAAGATCCTTAAATTATCTAACCGATGCTATTTATTTGACCCACCTACATCGAATACTTTAGCCCCTAGAGCGTTTACAAAGTTGAAACAAACATGTGATTTTTTCAAACCACTACATTTGTTTGTGAACACTATTGCCACGCTCCTGGTAGGGATAGAGAATAAGTTGAGGGCTTTTCTAAAAGCTCCTTAAATTATCTAACCGATGCTATTTATTTGACCCACCTACATCGAATACTTTAGCCGCTAGAGCGTTTACAAAGTTGAAACAAACATGTGATTTTTCTCAAACCACTACATTTGTTTGTGAACACTATTGCCACGCTCCTGGTAGGGATAGAGAATAAGTTGAGGGCTTTTCTAAAAGCTCCTTAAATTATCTAACCGATGCTATTTATTTGACCCACCTACGTCGAATACTTTAGCCGCTAGAGCGTTTACAAAGTTGAAACAAACATGTGATTTTTCTCAAAACACTACATTTGTTTGCGAACACTATTGCCGCGCTCCTGGTAGGGATAGAGAATAAGTTGAGGGCTTTTCTAAAAGCTCCTTAAATTATCTAACCGATGCTATTTACATGACCCCCCTACGTCGAATTCTTTAGCCGCTAGAGCGTTTACAAAGTTGAAACAAACATGTGATTTTTCTCAAAACACTACATTTGTTTGTGAACACTATTGCCACGCTCCTGGTAGGGATAGAGAATAGGTTGAGGGCTTCTCTAAAAGCTCCTTAAATTATCTAACCGATGCTATTTATATGACCCACCTACGTCGAATACTTTAGCCGCTAGAGCGTTTACAAAGTTGAAACAAACATGTGATTTTTCTCAAAACACTACATTTGTTTGAGAACACTATTGCCGCGCTCCTGGTAGGGATAGAAAACAGGTTGAGGGCTTTTCTAAAAGATCCTTAAATTATCTAACCGATGCTATTTACATGACCCCCCTACGTCGAATTCTTTAGCCGCTAGAGCGTTTACAAAGTTGAAACAAACATGTGATTTTTCTCAAAACACTACATTTGTTTGTGAACACTATTGCCAGGCTCCTGGTAGGGATAGAAAATGAGTTGAGGGCTTTTCTAAAAGCTCTCTAAATTATCTAACCGATGCTGTTTATTTGATCCACCTACATCGAATACTTTAGCCGCTTGAGCGTTTACAAAGTTGAAACAAACATGTGAATTTTCTCAAAACACTACATTTGTTTGTGAACACTATTGCCAGGCTCCTGGTAGGGATA
>NW_024391805.1:0-895 GCF_016617805.1 Bactrocera tryoni
AGCCTGGTAATCTTATAGAAGCTTAAAAGAGGTCCGCGGTGTCTAACAGTGTTTCTTTCAAAGGCTAGAGAAATAATATTAATGCACAAACATGCACTGAGGTCTGCTGATATGACTGATCTTACACAAATTGAGTGTGAGATAAAGATGACCAAGATACCAAGTTCAGACATATCGGCATACAGGCAGTTCTTTTCCAACTAGACACAATTCCTGAAAATGATTTGGGGAGTATTTACTGGCCCTTTAATAACACCAACAACTTCGAACAACTAATGAATTTTAATAGAAATTTTTCAATTACAGAAATGGCTTGCTGAGTGGCGACAGACTCACAAATATATAATCTATAGACTCAATTTAGATTATAAAGGAAATGCATTGTTTGATTCCAACAACAAAAGTGTAAACACTATAAAATTTTAACTGAATTACAAGGCTTGTAATTTTGCTGCAATGGATTGCAATAAAGTTCCTTACAAAAAATTTGAATTATCTTTGCTATATCATATATCTATGTATGATTGTTTGGAAATTTATAATATCACCATAAAGATGAAATACTCTTACTCTTTGAAAAGTCTAGCGTTCAAACAAATTATTTACAGAGACAAGAGACTAATTCTAATTTACTGATTACACACGACATTTATAAAGATGCATTGCAAGCACTCGTTGGAATTTATAAAAACATATGTACATATATCATATGTATATATGTATTTATATGCGTATAATGATAAGCAACGGAGTGCGCTATAAAACAAAAGTAAGTGAATAGTTGCTTCTACAATATTAGGTGACAAAAAGATGAGTGTTTTTAGCGTCTGTTAAACTTCAGATATTCATACATACATATATCTAGGTATATATTGTTCATGTACCTAAAAATCAT
>NW_024391806.1:0-561 GCF_016617805.1 Bactrocera tryoni
GTTTAACATAACTCGATATGTCTCAACACATAAAAAAGGGGAAATTTCAGTACTGATTTTGTTCAAACATACGAGATGTACTTCAACCAAAATGTTATAGAGAACGAAAATTGGGTACCAAATATAGTGTGTAAAAGCTTCTACAACCGTCTAATGGATTGAAAAAATCGAAGACGTGAAAGTATGCTATTCGGTATCCCAATGACTTGGACTAATCCTGGCGAAGGTCACAATCCATTGAATTGCTATGCATGTGCGAATAAAGGAGCCCCAAAAAGGATAAGAAAAAAATTTAAAAGGTCATAAAAAAATAACGCCAAACCCTTTGAGGGTTTTACTGTACTGACCTAGTACCATCACCCTGACTTGGAATTTCTCTCCCCCCAGATTAGCTGTTGTACTGTGTAATTTACAGGTGCATAAGTTCATAATGCCATCGCACCTTTTCCTTGCACCGACGAATAAAAATAAAAAAGACTTTGTATTTTCAATTCATTTTATATACTATATGTATATTCGCAATGAAACTATACATAAACTGTTGGATTATATAGGTACTAT
>NW_024391807.1:0-2845 GCF_016617805.1 Bactrocera tryoni
CAAATACACTGTCGCTATGGCTATACGACAACTCCATGACAACTCCAATAACATCAAAACGGGTAATTAGCAAAAATATGTAAAGTTCATATTTTTACGCATCTTGATATCGATTGCTTAATGTGTATGTACTAAAAAATCGATTCTACACCTTAATATAAGATTGTGAAATTGCTCCAAATACTCTGTCGCTATGGCTATACGACAACTCTATGACAACTCCAATAACATCAAAACGGCTAGTTAGCATAAATATGTAAAGTTCATATTTTTACGCAACTTGATATCGATTGCTTAATGTGTATGTACCAAAAAATCGATTCTACACCTTAATATAAGATTGTGAAATTGATCCAAATACACTGTCGCTATGGCTATACGACAACTCTATGACAACTCCAATAACATCAAAACGGCTAGTTAGCATAAATATGTAAAGTTCATATTTTTACGCAACTTGATATCGATTGCTTAATGTGTATGTACCAAAAAATCGATTCTACACCTTAATATGAGATTGTGAAATTGCTCCAAATACATTGTCGCTATGGCTATACGACAACTCCAATAACATCAAAGCGGCTAGTTAGCATAAATATGTAAAGTTCATATTTTTACGCAACTTGATATCGATTGCTTAATGTGAATGTACCAAAAAATCGATTCTACACCTTAATTTAAGATTGTGAAATTGCTCCAAATACTCTGTCGCTATGGCTATACGACAACTCTATGACAACTCCAATAACATCAAAACGGCTAGTTAGCATAAATATGTAAAGTTCATATTTTTACGCAACTTGATATCGATTGCTAAATGTGTATGTACCAAAAAATCGGTTCTACACCTTAATATAAGATTGTGAAATTGCTCCAAATACACTGTCGTTATGGATATGCGATAACTCTATGAAAGCTCCAATAACATCAAAACGGCTAGTTAGCATAAATATGTAAAGTTCATATTTTTACGCAACTTGATAATGATTGCTTAATGTGTATGTACCAAAAAATCGATTCTACACCTTAATATAAGATTGTGAAATTGATCCAAATACACTGTCGCTATGGCTATACGACAACTCCATGACAACTCCAATAACATCAAAACGGCTAATTAACAGAAATATGTAAAGTTCATATTTTTACGCATCTTGATATCGATTGCTTAATGTGTATGTACCAAAAAATCAATTTTGCACCTTAATTTAGGATTGTTAAATTGTTCCAAATACACTGTCGCTATTGCTATAGGACAACTCTATGAAAGCTCCAATAACAGCAAAACGGCTAGTTAGCATAAATATGTAAAATTCATATTTTAAAGCAACTTGATAACGATTGCTTAATGTGTATGTATCAAAAAATCGATTCTACACCGTAACTTAAGATTGTGAAATTGCTCCAAATATACTGTCGCTATGGCTATACGACAACTCCATGACTACTCCAATAACATCAAAACGGGTAATTAGCAAAAATATGTAAAGTTCATATTTTTACGCATCTTGATATCGATTGCTTAATGTGTATGTACCAAAAAATCGATTCTACACCTTAATATAAGATTGTGAAATTGCGCCAAAGATACTGTCGTTATGGCTATACGACAACTATATAAAAGTTCCAATAACATCAAAACGACTAATTCACAGAAATATGTGAAGTTCATATTTCTACGCATCTTGATATCGATAGCTTAATGTGTATGTACTAAAAAATCGATTCTACACCTTAATATAAGATTGTGAAATTGCTCCAAATACTCTGTCGCTATGGCTATACGACATCTCTATGACAACTCCAATAACATCAAAACGGCTAGTTAGCATAAATATGTAAAGTTCATATTTTTACGCATCTTGATATCGATTGCATAATGTGTATGTACCAAAAAATCGATTCTACACCTTAATATAATATTGTGAAATTGCTCCAAAGACACTGTCGTTATGGCTATACGACAACTATATAAAAGTTCCAATAACATCAAAACGGCTAATTAACAGAAATATGTGAAGTTCATATTTTTACGCATTTTGATATCGATTGCTTAATGTGTATGTACCCAAAAATCGATTCTACACCTTAATATAAGATTGTGAAATTGCTCCAAATACACTGTCGATATGGCTATAGGACAACTCTATGACAACTCCAATAACATCAAAACGGCTAGTTAGCATAAATATGTAAAGTTAATTTTTTTACGCAACTTGATAAAGATTGCTTAATGTGTATTAATATAAGATTGTGAAATTGCTCCAAATACACTGTCGTTATGGCTATAGGACAACTCTATGACAACTCCAATAACATCAAAACGGCTAGTTAGCATAAATATGTAAAGTTAATTTTTTTACGCAACCTGATAAAGATTGCTTAATGTGTATTAATACAAGATTGTGAAATTGCTCCAAATACACTGTCGTTATGGCTATAGGACAACTCTATGACAACTCCAATAACATCAAAACGGCTAGTTAGCATAAATATGTAAAGTTCATTTTTTTACGCAACTTGATAAAGATTGCTTAATGTGTATGCACCAAAAAATCGATTCTACACCTTAATAAAAGATTGTGAAATTGATCCAAATACACTGTTGCTATGGCTATACGACAACTCCATGACAACTCCAATAACATCAAAACGGTTAATTAACAGAAATATGTAAAGTTCATATTCTTACGCAACTTGATATCGATTGCTTAATGTGTATGTACTAAAAAATCGGTTCTACACCGTAACTTAAGATTGTGAAATTGTTCCAAATACACTGTCGCTATTGCTATAGGACAACTCTATGACAACTCCAATAACATCAAAACAGCTAGTAAGCATA
>NW_024391808.1:0-4673 GCF_016617805.1 Bactrocera tryoni
ATATATGTTATGGTCACTAGTATCTTTTCGTTTTTATATATGTAGATATATGCTTGCATACATATGTACGTATAAAAGCCCACAACTTGAGAAAAGATTTCGCATTTATAACTAAAATTAATTTTTACAACTGGCATCACCACCATTAACAGTTTTATCACACATACATTCTTCTTCTTCTTAATTGGCGTAGACACCGCTTACGCGATTATAGCCGAGTTAACAACAGCGCGCCAGTCGTTTCTCCTTTTCGCTACGTGGCGCCAATTGGATATTCCAAGCGTAGCCAGGTCCCTTCCACTTGGTCCTTTCCAACGGAGTGGAGGTCTTCCTCTTCCTCTGCTTCCCCGGCGGGTACAGCGTCGAATACCTTTCAGAGCTGGAGTGTTTTCGTCCATTCGACAACATGACCTAGCCAGCGTAGCCGCTGTCTTTAATTCG
Organism: Bactrocera tryoni; assembly: GCF_016617805.1. Classification (NCBI taxonomy): domain Eukaryota; kingdom Metazoa; phylum Arthropoda; class Insecta; order Diptera; family Tephritidae; genus Bactrocera; species Bactrocera tryoni. The sequence continues at coordinate 442 of NW_024391808.1, forward strand.
CTGAACTATGTCAATGTCGTCGTATATCTCGTACAGCTCATCGTTCCATCGAATGCGATATTCGCCGTGGCTAACGCGCAAAGGACCGTAAATCTTTCGCAGAACTTTTTCTCTCGAAAACTCGCAACGTCGACTCATCTGGTTGTTGACATCGTCCGCCTCTGCACCATATAGCAGGACGGGAATTATGAGCGACTTATAGAGTTTGGCTTTTGTTCGTCGAGAGAGGACTTTACTTTTCAATTGCCTACTCAGTCCGAAGTAGCACCTGTTGGCAAGAGCATATCCTGCGTTGGATTTCCAGGCTGACATTGTTCGTGGTGTTAATACTGGTTCCTAAATAGACGAAATTATCTACAACTTCAAAGTTATGACTGTCAACAGTGACGTGAGAGCCAAGTCGCGAGTGCGACGACTGTTTGTTTGATGACAGGAGATATTTCGTTTTGCCCTCGTTCACTGCCAGACCCATTTTCTGTGCTTCCTTGTCCAGCCTGGAGAAAGCAGAACTAACGGCGCGGGTGTTAAGGCCGATGATATCAATATCATCAGCATACGCCAGCAGCTGTACACTCTTATAAAAGATGTTACCTTCTCTATTCCAGGAGGATGGGGTCATGTGTAGAAGTTCACGCAAGTGAGGAAAGTTCTCTGATCGCCATTTACTTGGGAGTGGCCAGAAACGATTCTTTTACATATGACTCAAGCAGCTCACGACTTCCGGTCTTTGACCAAGTATCCTCTGGTTAGCCTAAGAACATCCGTTCGAAGGTGAGCTAAAGAGAGAAGGCGAAACATCCCCAGCATAGGGTTGTGCGCTGGGTTTGGGACCCGCTACGTAAAAAGCCTACCCCAATGAAAAACGACAAACAGCCTCGCACATACATTAGTGTGAACAAAATATGGTATTGTGAAGTTTTAAAATGTGCTGTTTTCTTTATTAAATAAAATTGTTTTTGGATACAAGTTTAACTTATGTACATCATTTTTTCAGTGATTAGAATTACCCACCATACAAAGGTAAATAAAAACAAATATTAAAGCAAAACTCTAAATTCTGCAAAATATTTTTACCTATTTTGGTTCACTAAACTGTACAATTCCGATATGAAGTAAATTTCCGCTCTTTGATTTGCGTACAATGTCAGTATTCTGCGATGAACATCAAGTTTCGTACGAATGTCATTGTTTTTTTCGCAACTTTGTATGCCCTTCCTCCCGTAAAATGATATTCCCCTCATCTAGCCCTCGTTCGCACTTCGCTAACTTTGCGGGCTAAAAATTTGCACATCTTTGAGTTAATATATCTAAGTATTAACACCCATTATTCCCTATATGTATGTCTTAAATATGTTGAAATTTTCCGTAATCTCTCTCTCTCTACTTCTCTCGTCACTTCGTAGATATGCTTAATGGAACCTATAATTTTTTTAACTGATCTCATGTTTTCAAGCATAACTGCAGACAAACATATATATGTCTGGAGATTGCACCATCTAAAATACAGTAGCAGACAAAAAAAGAGGATAGTTCGTAGCGCCTCATTTGTTTTTTATCACGGTTTTTATTCGTTCGGGCATGGAATCAACTAACGACTGTAAAATTTTTGCCGGTATACCGTTATAACAAATCTCTTCAATTATTCGGCCAAGGTCTGGCAATGTCCAAGTCTCTTCTTGGTTATCCGCGCTTTCATGATGTTCCAAAGGTTTTCTATGGGGTTTATATCAGGACTGTTCTCAGGCCAGTCAATTGATAAAACACTCAATTCTGCTAGATATTTTTTTATCTGAAAAAAATTAAAATGTGTATTAACCATGTCTTTATAAAAATGAAATATTAATAAGGATATGCAATATAAAAAATGTTACTTACCGATTTGGCTCGATGGCATGGCGCAGAATCATTCTGAAAAATTATGTTGTCCATATAGGAAAAGTACTCTTCAATTGAAGGGACCAGGTTTTCCTGTACGATCTGTTGGTATTTAATGGCGTAAATATTTCCATCAATCAAGGTCAAATGTCCAACACCCCTGTCTGACGGTACGTTTGACTCACTCATTACAGAAAAGTTCACCAACCGATAATGTTAATTTTGGACTCATCTGAAAATATGACTTCTCTTCAATCTTTCTTGGTCCAGGTTTTGTGCAGTTTCGCCCATTGGAGGAGTTTTTGTCGCACTTTTACCGTCAATAGTGGTTTTTTGGCAGGTCGACAGGCAGTTAGTCTTGCTTCTTGGAGGTGCCGTCGTACTGTTCGCGTACTGATCTCGGTTCCATTTAATTCCTGAACTTCGCTTCTATGTCTTTAGGTGTTTTAAATCTGTTCTGAATACTAATGCGCTTTTTTTTTACACATTTCGAAAGTTTTGAGCCTGTTTTCAGTTGAAAAAAAAGGTTGCCTCAAAATGGCACTCCCTAATGACCGCGATTGGTTCAGCAGCGATTCGAAAATGGAAATTCCGTCCTTAGGTCGTTTTTTTGTTAAATCGTGTGGAACCTATAGACCGTGCTTCCTTTGTATTCAGCTCTATTTAAAAGTACATTATTTCATCGATATTTTCCACAATCGGTGTTCCTTTAACATCAAAATGATGGGATTTGAAACCAAAATTCCACATCTTTTTCTGTTATATTATCACAGTTAAACAGTTAAGTTATAGACATTTCTAGCCGCTTGGCTTGCGTTTGCCTTTATTGAAGAAGAAACTGTCAAATATGGCAGGTGTCCATCCTTGACGTGTGCTTAAAAAATAATGAGTCCAGCAAAACAAGTCTTTGAAGTGATGTTTACGCATATTTAAATTGTTGGCTGAGTTATTAGTCATGCTAAGCAAAACTTGAAAGGAGAGCAAACCACACCAGTTTCCTCACTTGGTGTTGTGTACAACAGAAGGAATATTCTACACTGTGAGTTGTGGACTAGTTTTTCAAATATGGCATTTTTTAACAATTGTATTCGTGAGGCCATCGCTTCCGACAACAAGCGCAGTGCCATAAAATCTATTTTATAAGTTCAAATTGAATATTAGTTTATTCACTCTTTAACAACTCAGATGACTCATGATAATAAGTAATTTAAAAACAAATAAGGAAGGGCTAAGTTTGGGTGTAATCGAATATTTCTTACTCTTAAAACTTGCCAGGACCAGAGTCAGGGAAATACATTCATTTCCTTTCGTGGGCAAATGCGTTTTTCCGAAAAGGAAGAAGTCGCACGGTGCCATATCAGGTGAATACGGGGAGTGGTTAATGGTTAAAATGCGATTTTTGGTGAAATAATCGGTCACAAGCGTCGATTGATGAGACGGCGCATTATCGTACAACAAACGCCAACTTTCATCTTCGCGATATTCGGGCCGAACACATCGAATACGGCGCACCAAACGCTTCAAAACTTCAAGGTAGAATACCGCATTAACGTTTTGGCCGGGTGGAACAAATTCTTTGTGGAAAATACCCTTAGAGTAATAAAAACTAATCAACATTGTCTTCACTTTTGACCGGTTTTCCGATGGCTTCCATTCAGCACTCTGGCGTTTCGTTTCGGGATCATATTGAAAACAACACGGTTCGTCACCAGTCATAATATTGTTAAGGAAGTTTTTGTCCTTTTTGACCTCTTTAATGATGCCCTTCGAATGTTGGATTCTGAGCAATTTTTGGTCATCAGTCAATTTGTGCGGAACAAACCGTGCACACACCTTTCGTAGACCCAAATGTTCGGTCAAAATGCGATAAATCGATGTTTTGGAGATGTTCAATTCCATTTCCATGAATTTCAATACTGATTTCGGCTGATTTTTGATGAGTTCACGTACAGTTTCTATGGAATTTCCGGTGATCACGGATTTTTTAATTGGCCCACATGTTGATCGTCATTTATGTCCTCACGACCCCTTTGAAAACTTGAAACCACTCGTGCACTCTGCTACAGAATAGGTAATAAACTTGTTTCATCAATTGAAACGTTTCGGTAAAAGTTTTACCAATTTTAAAACCAAAATTTAATGTTGGCTCTTTGTTCGAAGCTCATTTTCGACCGATAAAACAAACATACTGACGCTTAATGTGACATGAAATGTCATGAAATGTCATGAAATTCCCACTGGACAAGCGATAAAAATATCAGATTCTAACGCACCAGTCGACATATAGATGGCGTCACCAGGGGGCCATAGATTCCTGTTTACTTTGGAACACACCTTGTATATGGTTTCCGGGTCGA
>NW_024391809.1:0-1077 GCF_016617805.1 Bactrocera tryoni
AAAGGATCTAGCGTAGCTTTAAGGAATTGTATTCCTGGATGCTCCCGTGTGGGCCAACTCATCTGCTTTTTCAGATTTTTTTTTATAATAACTGTGTACTCAGATCATTTTTACCCAGTTTCCCACTGAGAGTCTAGCTTTAGACACCTTGCATAACCGAACGTAGGGAGACTTAGTGTTGACGCAACGGGTAATCTTAATTTCCGCTTGGCAATGCACTAGAAAGTGTAAAGACTTATTGGTTAGGGCAGAAGCCTTCTGTTCTGTCATCCGGAAAGACTGAATAGTACATAGTTACTCTGTTTGAAGCTACGTTCTATGTTTAGATTACTAAAAAAGAAGCCCGCGCCTGCTTTATCTCACTATTTGGTATCAAAAGTAATTGTGCGAGGGGAGGCACTGCTGTTATTGTTAAAAACAGCATTATACATTATGAGGATAGAAAAATCAGTACGCACAATATTCAAACCACAACTATTACATTAAAAGCAATGAACCAACCCTTGTCAATTACTGCAATATATTGTCCGCCGAGATACAAAATCCTCGTTGAAGAATATAAAGAACTTCTCAATATTCACAAACACAAATTTATTACGGGAGGCGACTTTAACGCTAAGCATGTTTACTGGGGATCGCGCCTAACGACAGCTAAAGGGCGAGACTTATATCAGGAAGCTCAAGAAGCGGTGTGTGAGTTTGCATCAACCGGAACACCCACTCACTGTCCAACAGATACCAACAAAATATCAGATGTAATATACTTCTTTATATCTAAGAAGTTGTCTCGAAATTTCATCGAAATAGCAGGTGGGTTAGATCTAAGCTCTGCTCACTCACCATTATATTTAACTCTAAGTACAGTTATTAAAAGAGATCTTAGTTTGAAGCTCTACAATAAAAATACGGACTGGCCTTCGCGCAAACAAATACTTTAGACTAAAATAAAGTGTCCGAAAATCACAACAATGGAACAACTATAGTTAGAAGTTGACACATTCACGAAAGAAATTCAACAAACGAGCTCAGGATAATACTCCGGAGTTAAAGCGGAAAAGTGTAGTTCAAATTACCTAA
>NW_024391810.1:0-2479 GCF_016617805.1 Bactrocera tryoni
ATCTAATTTTTTAATTAATTATTAAAAATTAGATTAAGTATTTTATATATAATATATAAGAATGTATAATAAATTATGTAAATTAAATAAACATGTATTTATATATTATATATTTATAAACAGTGTAAAAAGAATCATTTCATTTATAATAATAAAAAGAAAAATATTTGAACGAATAATAATATAATATGACTGTTATTAAACAACTATTTTATAATATTATACGCCAAAAGTATAAAATGTATAGAAAATAAATAAATATATATAAATATAAATGGGTATATGTTATGTTATATTAAGTGTTTGAGAGAATCATAAAATGAAAATAAAAAAATATTATAAACGCTAAATACTTTGTTTTAATATTTATTATTTAAAAGCAAAGTATAAGTGTTGTGATTCATATTAAACGCAACTACATATAATATACAAAAAAAAAAAACAAAAGCATATATATATATAGTAACACAAAACGAACGATATGGTATATTTTAATAATTGTTTGAGATAATCATAACATGAAAATGAAACTAAGAATTTGAACTCTAAATACTTTATTTACAACAATTATTGTTGAAAGCAAAGTATAAGTGTTGTAATAATATACAAATAAAAAATTAAATATATATAGTAACACAAAACGAAGGTATGGCATATTATAATAATTGTTTGAGGTAATCATAACATGAAAATGAAACTAAGAATTTGAACTCAAAATACTTACTGTTCAAAGCAAATTATAAATGTTGTGATTCTATTATAATATACAAATATAAAAGCATATACATATAGTAACACAAAACGATTAACGAATTAAGCTAAGAATTTGAACTCAAAATACAATGCTTTTAAAAAACATTTATTAAATTAAAAGCCAAGGTGTAAATATGTTGAAAATCTCATTGGACAAATATTATAATATGCAAAAAGTAATATAGAGGAGGAGAAATACAAATAAAAGAATATAGTTTATAAGGTCATATAAGTAAATAATTTTCATAAAACTATTAAGTGTAAAAGTCATACAGGTAAATATCTTTCATATAAGTATTAAGTTTATGAAGGCATATAAGTAAATAATTTCCATATAAGTATTAAATGTGAAATTCATATAAGTCAAAAAGTCATATAAGTAATACATTTTCATATAAGTATTAAGTTTGAAAGTCATATAAGTAAATAATTTTCATATAAGTATTAAGTGTATAAAGTTATATAAGTATTAAATTTCCATATAAGTATTAAGTGTAAAAGTCATGTAAGTAAATAATTTTCATATAAGTATTAAGTTTATAAAGTCATATGAGTCAAAAAGTCATACAAGTAAAAAATTTTCATATAAGTATTAAGTTTATAAAGTCATATAAGTAAATAATTTTCATATAACTATTAAGTGTATAAAGTCATATAAGAAATAAATTTTCATATAAGTATTAAGTGTAAAAGTCATGTAAGTAAATAATTTTCATATGAGTATGAAGTGTATAAAGTCATATAAGTAAATAATTTCCATATAAGAATTAAGTGTAAAATTTATACAGGTAAATAATTTTCATATGAGTATTAAGTTTATAAAGTCATATAAGTCAAAAAGTCATACAAGTAATAAATTTCCATATAAGTATTAAGTTTGAAAGTCATATAAGTAAATAATTTTCATATAAGTATTAAGTGTATAAAGTTATATAAGTATTAAATTTCCATATAAGTATTAAGTGTAAAAGTCATGTAAGTAAATAATTTTCATATAAGTATTAAGTTTATAAAGTCATATGAGTCAAAAAGTCATACAAGTAATAAATTTCCATATAAGTATTAAGTGTATAAAGTCATATAAGTAAATAATTTTCATATAAGTATTAAGTGTATAAAGTCATATAAGTAAATAATTTTCATATAAGTATTAAGTGTATAATGTCACATAAGTAATCAATTTTCATATGAGTATTAAGTGTATAAAGTCATATAAGTAATAAATTTTCATATAAGTATTAAGTGTAAAATTCATACAGGTAAATAATTTTCATATAAGTATTAAATGTAAAATGCATATAAGTCAAAAAGTCATATAAGTAATACATTTTCATATAAGTATTAAGTTTGAAAGTCATATACATAAGTAAATAATTTTCATATAACTATTAAGTGTATAAAATCATATAAGAAATAAATTTTCATATAAGTATTAAGTGTAAAAGTCATGTAAGTAAATAATTTTCATATAAGTATTAAGTTTATAAAGTCATATGAGTCAAAAAGTCATGCAAGTAAAAAAATTTCATATAAGTATTAAGTTTATAAAGTCATATAAGTAAATAATTTTCATATAACTATTAAGTGTATAAAGTCATATAAGAAATAAATTTTCATATAAGTATTAAGTGTAAAAGTCATGTAAGCAAATAATTTTCATATGAGTATTAATGTATAAAGTCATATAAGTAACACTCCATTAACATTATAAAAATTTATACAGGTA
>NW_024391811.1:0-1664 GCF_016617805.1 Bactrocera tryoni
CAATTTATAACATTTGTTATGCATAGCAGCAATTAGGTTTCATATGTTGCTGTGGGGGTCCTCGGTATTTAACTAGGTTACTTCTGTTATTAAATTTTTGCTAGAGTCTAAATGTTAGATTAGTGTTGTACTCATATATACGGAGTATCAAAATTCGTTCTAAGACTATTCGACGTGAAATGAGTTAAATTAAAATATAATGTTTATCGTGATCGAGTTTTAATCGATTTGAATTTTATCGATAACTCGATTTTCATTCATTTATATGTATACCCTGAGGGTATATTAACTTTTTCAGGTTGTTTGTAAAGCATAACAGGAAACTTCATAGACATATGTAACTGTGAGCAATAAATAGCAAGACTATTTAATTTTAATTTCGCGTGAAGACCCATTCATCGAAATATTTAATTTACGTTGGTATGACTGTCAGTGAGATCTGTGCCAAATAGCACAAAAAAAATAGCCATAGCGTTTAGTATAGGCTTGTCTTTCTGAAGTACATAAACTGTATACGGCGATTTTTAAAGTTAATGGAATTATTCAACAAAGAAGTTCCATTAAATTTTGTATGCGGAGTCAAATTTGAGGTGACGAAATGTTCAGAATGTCGAAAAAGGCCTTCAATTATTTGTGATTGATTGGTACAAATTATTCAAAGAAGGTCGAGAACGCGTTTACGACGAACCACGTCCAAGACGGCCAACAGCATAAACTGATGATCTGCAAACAAAAAAAAAAAAATTGATGCTTAAAAATCGACGATTAACAGTCAGAGATCTTACTGGCACTACTCATTTGGGCCTAAGAAAAATGAAAACATGATTATTTCCAAAACCACTAAATTTTGAACAGCGTCGTGTTAACGTCTGGGAGACAATGCTTTTCGACTACTAGGATGTCATGAAACGAATTAGTATTTGCGATAAGTCTTGGATCTATGCTTACAACCTAGAAACATGCGCTCAATCGGCCGAATATCGTGGGAAAGGTGAGCCAAAGTCGAAAAAGCTACGTGTGGTGCACTTCGAATTCCTTCCGATCGGCCGAACAACAGGAAATACTATTTGAGTGGTATCCGTCGTTTGCGCGAAGTTATTCATTAAAAGAGGCCGGAAATATGGACCGAAAATTTTCAACTAGTATCACCGTATTCGCCTGATTTAGCACCGTTTGACTTTTGGCTATTCAGAAAACTCAAATGATCTTTCCGGGCATTGACATTAAACTTGAACCGCTATTCTCATTGAAAGCTATTCTGAAAATTGACTTGAACAACTGTTTCGAGGATTTGGAAAAAGAAATTAAGATATTTAAAATTATGAATAAAGTCTTACTATTTTTTGCTAATAGATGTATAAATCATCAGCTGAGTCGATTTGACTATGTCCAACTAAATCTTTGGGTTTTTGAGTTATCAAACCTCCCTTTTCCCCCCAAGAAGCAGCTTATTTATCCGAACCGCCAATATTGAAGCACTATAGCAATTAGCTTAAATACAAACTAAACAATCAGAATCAGGTGCTTGTGTAGAAAGCTTTTTCATTTGACGAAATATTTTCACATGAGCTATGGCTTAAGGCAATGGTGTAAACTGAACTGACAAAATCAATTGCTTTGAGTTAATAACTGTAACTTAAGTTTTAAGTCTTATCCAGTACTAA
>NW_024391812.1:0-601 GCF_016617805.1 Bactrocera tryoni
AAAGGGCTGTCGGGAGACACTGCAGAGGTATGGAAGTTTAGTGAATTCCCCTCCCACACCGTGGCAGTCGAGAGAAACGCCAAACTGGTGACAGAGGCATCTTCTTAAGTTATTGGCCCCCAATCTCGTGATCGTTTTGTACGCTCTACACTGAAATCTAGGCAACAAGTGCCAAAGTTTAGTACAAAATCTGATTTTATCAATAAATTTGACAGAGATTCAAACTAAAACAAGCCTGACATATGGTTGGTTGTTTGGGTTGGGCTTGGGAGGAACTCGAAGAGCAGCCACTTCCACGCGGTGTCCACCTCGTTTTAAAATTACAGATGGTGAATTTAAAGACTTTTTTGGAACGCTAGGTAAAAGATTTAGCAGATGGAGATTACAATGCAAAACACAGGTACTGGGGCTCACGTCTTATTAATCCGAAAGAACGACAGCTGTACCACAATATTATAAATAAGAACAATAACCATGATATAATATCGCCTGGTAAGCCGACATATTGGCCCAGTGATAGAAAAAAATACCAGACTTAATAGATTTTGCTGTAGTCATAAATATAGATAGATCGCTTATGACAGCTGATACAGATACAGAC
>NW_024391813.1:0-2616 GCF_016617805.1 Bactrocera tryoni
ACGCATAAAATTTGCAAAATCTCATCGGTTCTTTATTTGAAACGTTAGATTGGTTCATGACATTTACTTTTTGAAGATAATTTCATTTAAATGTTGACCGCGGCTGCGTCTTAGGTGGTCCATTCGGAAAGTCCAATTTTGGGCAACTTTTTCGAGCATTTCGGCCGGAATAGCCCGAATTTCTTCGGAAATGTTGTCTTCCAAAGCTGGAATAGTTGCTGGCTTATTTCTGTAGACTTTAGACTTGACGTAGCCCCACAAAAAATAGTCTAAAGGCGTTAAATCGCATGATCTTGGTGGCCAACTTACGGGTCCATTTCTTGAGATGAATTGTTCTCCGAAGTTTTCCCTCAAAATGGCCATAGAATCGCGAGCTGTGTGGCATGTAGCGCCATCTTGTTGAAACCACATGTCAACCAAGTTCAGTTCTTCCATTTTTGGCAACAAAAAGTTTGTTAGCATCGAACGATAGCGATCGCCATTCACCGTAACGTTGCGTCCAACAGCATCTTTGAAAAAATACGGTCCAATGATTCCACCAGCGTACAAACCACACCAAACAGTGCATTTTTCGGGATGCATGGGCAGTTCTTGAACGGCTTCTGGTTGCTCTTCACCCCAAATGCGGCAATTTTGCTTATTTACGTAGCCATTCAACCAGAAATGAGTCTCATCGCTGAACAAAATTTGTCGATAAAAAAGCGGATTTTCTGCCAACACATTTCGAACCGAACACTGATTTTGGTAATAAAATTCAATGATTTGCAAGCGTTGCTCGTTAGTAAGTCTATTCATGATGAAATGTCAAAGCATACTGAGCATCTTTCTCTTTGACACCATGTCTGAAATCCCACGTGATCTGTCAAATACTAATGCATGAAAATCCTAACCTCAAAAAAATCACCCGATATATACACATTTAGCAGTCGATATTGAGTTGCTTCAAATCATTAACTTCACATATTTAAGTTAATTAACCTTCTTCATCTTACTGAAGTTGACATAAAGCCATAACGGCAGTGCATTTGGAAGAATTCCACAATCTTATATTAAGGTATAAAGTCGATTTTCTTGTATATACTTGAGTTGCTTCGAATCATTAGTTAAACATATTTAAGTTAATTTACCTTCTTCATCTTACTGAAGTGGACCTAAAGTTATAACGGCAGTGCATTTGGAAGAATTCCACAATCTTATATTAAGGTAGAAAGCCGATTTTCTTGTATATACACATTTAGCCATCGATATTGAGTTGCTGCAAATCATCAATTTAATATATTTAAGTTAATTTACCTCCTTCATCTTACTGAAGTGGACATAAAGCCATAACGGCAGTGCATTTGGAAGAATTCCACAATCTTATATTAAGGTATAAAGTCGATTTTCTTGTATATACACATTTAGGAATCGATACTGAGTTGCTTCAAATCATAAGCTTAACATATTTAAGTCAATTTACCTCCTTCATCTTACTGAAGTGGACATAAAGCCATAACGGAAGTCCGTTTGGAAGAATTCCACATTCTCATATTGAGGTATAATTCGATTTTCTTGTATGTACACATTTAGCAATCGATACTGAGTTGCTGCAAATCATTAATTTGACATATTTAAGTTAATTTACCTTTTTCATCTTACTGAAGTGGACATAAAGCCATAAAGGCAGTGCATTTGGAAGAATTCCACAATCTTATATTAAGGTAGAAAGCCGATTTTCTTGTATATACACATTTAGCCATCGATATTGAGTTGCTGCAAATCATCAATTTAATATATTTAAGTTAATTTACCTCCTTCATCTTACTGAAGTGGACATAAAGCCATAACGGCAGTGCATTTGGAAGAATTCCACAATCTTATATTAAGGTATAAAGTCGATTTTCTTGTATATACACATTTAGGAATCGATACTGAGTTGCTTCAAATCATAAGTTTAACATATTTAAGTCAATTTACCTCCTTCATCTTACTGAAGTGGACATAAAGCCATAACGGCAGTGCATTTGGAAGAATTCCACAATCTCATATTAAGGTATAAAGTCGATTTTCTTGTATATACACCTCTAGCAATCGATATTGAGTTGCTTCAAATCCTTAGTTAAAGATATTTAAGTTAATTTACCTCCTTCATCTTACTGAAGTGGACATAAAGCCATAACGGAAGTCCGTTTGGAAGAATTCCACATTCTCATATTGAGGTATAAAGTCGATTTTCTTGTATGTACACATTTAGCAATCGATACTGAGTTGCTTCAAATCATAAGTTTAACATATTAAAGTTAATTTACCTTCTTCATCTTACTGAAGTTGACATAAAGCCATAACGGCAGTGCATTTGGAAGAATTCCACAATCTTATATTAAGGTATAAAGTCGATTTTCTTGTATATACACATTTAGCCATCGATATTGAGTTGCTGCAAATCATCAATTTAATATATTTAAGTTAATTTACCTCCTTCATCTTACTGAAGTGGACATAAAGCCATAACGGAAGTCCGTTTGGAAGAATTCCACATTCTCATATTGAGGTATAAAGTCGATTTTCTTGTATGTACACATTTAGCAATCGATACTGAGTTGCTGCAAATCATTAATTTAACATATTTAAGTTAAT
>NW_024391814.1:0-615 GCF_016617805.1 Bactrocera tryoni
TTATGAACAGATCCTCGATGAATTAGTCCAGGACGCCCTTACTACCACACCAAATATGACAGCAGGCCACTTTAATGCGTAATGGCAGGGTAATGATCTGCTCAAAGCGTTCGCCTTACTAGATGCTGTGCTGTTTAATACGGGAGGAGGAAATACCTTAGAGAAGAATGGCCGCGGAACGATTGTAGATATTACGTTCGCCAGCAACTCACTGGCTCGATCTGCATGGAACTTCTACACACATAGCGATCACCTTGCTATTATGCTTGAAATCGGCAAGCAGCCGCGAAGCCAAGGCAGTCTAAAAAAGTCACGGAAAAAGGAATGAAAAGTGGAAACGCTAGATGAGAACATTTTCGACCTCATGCTGGATGAAAAATTGGGTAGCTCGACATATTTGTTGTAAACTAAATACATATTCTTGGAAAAAAGTTTTTTCATTTACTTCATGGATTAAGGTATTATGATCGTTCAAACACAAAAATGTTGAGCGTGGAATCCCTTTTGCTCCCCACTGTATGTAATTAAGTTGAAAACACTTCGACGGAAGAGGCGACAGGAGGGACCATAATACTATTAACACTTACCGATCCAAACGGGGTTAGATCGCCGAAC
>NW_024391815.1:0-1579 GCF_016617805.1 Bactrocera tryoni
CTCCAATAACATCAAAACGGCTTGTTAGCATAAATATGTAAAGTTCATAATTTTACGCAACTTGATATCGATTGCTTAATGTGTATGTATCAAAATCTCGATTCTACACCTTAATATAATCTTGTGAAGTTGTTCCATATACACTGTCGCGATTGCAATAGGACAACTCTATGACAACTCCAATAACATCAAAACGACTAGTTAGCATAAATATGTAAAGTTCATATTTTTACGCAACTTGATAACGATTGCTTAATGTGTATGTATCAAAAAATCGATTCTACACCGTAACTTAAGATTGTGAAATTGCTCCAAAGACACTGTCGTTATGGCTATACGACAACTCTATGACAACTCCAATAACATCAAAACGGCTAGTTAGCATAAATATGTAAAGTTCATATTTTTACGCAACTTGATATCGATTGCTTAATGTGTATGTACCAAAAAATCGATTCTACACCTTAATATAAGATTGTGAAATTGTTCCAAATACACTGTCGCTATTGCTATAGGACAACTCTATGACAACTCCAATAATATCAAAACGGCTAGTTAGCATAAATATGTAAAGTTCATATTTTTACGCAACTTGATATCGATTGCTTAATGTATATGTACTAAAAAATCGATTCTACACCTTAATTTGGGATTGTTAAATTGTTCCAAATACACTGTCGCTATTGCTATAGGACAACTCTATGACAACTCCAATAACATCAAAACGGCTAGTTAGCATAAATATGTGAAGTTCATATTTTTACGCAACTTGATATCGATTGCTTAATTTGTATGTACCAAAAAATCGATTCTACACCTTAATATAAGATTGTGAAATTGTTCCAAATACACTGTCGCTATTGCTATAGGACAACTCTATGACAACTCCAATAACATCAAAACGGCTAGTTAGCATAAATATGTAAAGTTCATATTTTTACGCAACTTGGTATCGATTGCTTAATGTGTATGTACTAAAAAATCGGTTCTTCACCTTAATATAGAATTGTGTAATTGCTCCAAATACACTGTCGCTATTGCTAAAGGACAACTCTATGACAACTCCAATAACATCAAAACGGCTAGTTAGCAAAAATATGTAAAGTTCATATTTTTACGCAACTTTATATCGATTGCTTAATGTGTATGTACTAAAAAATCGGTTCTACACCTTAATATAAGATTGCAAAATTGTTCCAAATACACTGTCGCTATTGCTACAGGGCAACTCTATGACAACTCCAATAACAAAAAAAACGGCTAATTGACAGAAATATGTAAAGTTCATATTTCTACGCTACCTGATATCGATTGCATATTGTGTATGTATCAAAAAATCGATTCTACACCTTAATATAGGATTGTAAAATTGATTCAAATACACTGTCGCTATGGCTATACGACAACTCTATGACAACTCCAATAACATCAAAACGGCGAGTTAGCATAAATATGTAAAGTTCATATTTTTACGCAACTTGATATCGATTGCTTAATGTGTATGTATGTACTAAAAAATCAATTATACACCTTAATATAAGATTGTGAAATTGATCCAAATACACTGTCGCTATGCCTA
>NW_024391816.1:0-1061 GCF_016617805.1 Bactrocera tryoni
ACGCATAAAATTTTGCAAAATCTCATCGGTTCTTTATTTGAAACGTTAGATTGGTTCATGACATTTACTTTTTGAAGATAATTTCATTTAAATGCTGACCGCGGCTGCGTCTTAGGTGGTCCATTCGGAAAGTCCAATTTTGGGCAACTTTTTCGAGCATTTCGGCCGGAATAGCCCGAATTTCTTCGGAAATGTTGTCTTCCAAAGCTGGAATAGTTGCTGGCTTATTTCTGTAGACTTTAGACTTGACGTAGCCCCACAAAAAATAGTCTAAAGGCGTTAAATCGCATGATCTTGGTGGCCAACTGCCCATGCATCCCGAAAAATGCACTGTTTGGTGTGGTTTGTACGCTGGTGGAATCATTGGACCGTATTTTTTCAAAGATGCTGTTGGACGCAACGTTACGGTGAATGGCGATCGCTATCGTTCGATGCTAACAAACTTTTTGTTGCCAAAAATGGAAGAACTGAACTTGGTTGACATGTGGTTTCAACAAGATGGCGCTACATGCCACACAGCTCGCGATTCTATGGCCATTTTGAGGGAAAACTTCGGAGAACAATTCATCTCAAGAAATGGACCCGTAAGTTGGCCACCAAGATCATGCGATTTAACGCCTTTAGACTATTTTTTGTGGGGCTACGTCAAGTCTAAAGTCTACAGAAATAAGCCAGCAACTATTCCAGCTTTGGAAGACAACATTTCCGAAGAAATTCGGGCTATTCCGGCCGAAATGCTCGAAAAAGTTGCCCAAAATTGGACTTTCCGAATGGACCACCTAAGACGCAGCCGCGGTCAACATTTAAATGAAATTATCTTCAAAAAGTAAATGTCATGAACCAATCTAACGTTTCAAATAAAGAACCGATGAGATTTTGCAAATTTTATGCGTTTTTTTTTTTAAAAAAGTTATCAAGCTCTTAAAAAATCACCCGATATGTTAATCACGGAATATAAAATTTGGCGCGGAAAGTTTGATTGCCCAAACATTTTTTTGTATGTATGTATGTAGTATATGAATATGCCCATATGTATGTATGTATGTATCTTTTATACAGTT
>NW_024391817.1:0-602 GCF_016617805.1 Bactrocera tryoni
CAAGAAAATCGGTTTTATACCTAAATGTAAAATTGTGGAATTTTTCCAAATGCATTGTCGTTTTGGCTTTATGCCAACTTCAGTAAGATGAAGAAGGTTAATTAACTTTAATATGTGAAGCTAATGATTTGAAGCAACTCGATATGGATTTCTAAATGTGTACATGCAAGAAAATCGGTTTTATACCTAAATGTAAAATTCTGGAATTTTCCAAATGCACTGTTTTGGCTTTATGCCAGATTCAGTAAGATGAAGGAGGTTATTTAACTTTAATATGTGAAGCTAATGATTTGAGGCAACTTGATATGGATTTCTAAATGTGTACATCCAAGAAAATAGGTTTTATACCTAAATGTAAAGTAATGGAATTTTCCAAATGAACTGTTTTGGCTTTATGCCAGATTCAGTAAGATGACGGAGGTTAATTAACTTTAATATGTGAAGCTAATGATTTGAAGCAACTCGATATGGATTTCTAAATGTCTACATGCAAGAAAATCGGTTTTATACCTAAATGTAAAATTCTGGAATTTTCCAAATGCACTGCCGTTTTGGCTTTATGCCAACTTCAGTAAGATGAAGAAGGTTAATTAACCTGAATA
>NW_024391818.1:0-861 GCF_016617805.1 Bactrocera tryoni
TATTTGGAGCAATTTCACAATCTTATGTTAAGGTGTAGAATCGATTTTTTGGTACATACACATTATGCAATCGATATCAAGTTGCGTAAAAATATGAACTTTACATATTTATGCTAACTCGCCGTTTTGATGTTATTGGAGTTGTCATAGAGTTGTCGTATAGCCATAGCGACAGTGTATTTGGAGCAATTTAACAATCTTATATTAAGGTGTAGAATCGATTTTTTAGTACATACACATTAAGCAATCGATATCCAGATGCGTAAAAATATGAACTTTACATATTTATGCTAACTAGCCGTTTTGATGTTATTGGAGTTGTCATAGAGTTGTCGTGTTGTGTAGAATCGAATTTTTAGTACATACACATTAAGCAATCGATATCCAGATGCGTAAAGATATGAACTTTACATATTTATGCTAACTAGCCGTTTTGATGTTATTGGAGTTGTCATAGAGTTGTCGTGTTATGTAGAATCGAAGTTTTAGTACATACACATTAAGCAATCAATATGAAGTTGCGTAAAAATATGAACTTTACATATTTATGCTAGTAAGCCGTTTTGATGTTACTGGAGCTTTCATAGAGTTGTCGTATAGCCATAACGACAGTGTATTTGGAACAATCTCGCAATCTTATATTAAGGTGTGGAATCGATTTTTTAGTACATATACATTAAGCAATCGATATCAAGATGCGTAAAAATATGAACTTTACAAATTTTTGCTAATTACCCGTTTTGATGTTATTGGAGTTGGCATAGAGTTGTCCAATAGCAATAGCGACAGTGTAAAACTTAAAAATCCTAAATTAAGGTGTAAAATTGATTTTTTTGGTACATACACATTATGCAATCGATA
>NW_024391819.1:0-956 GCF_016617805.1 Bactrocera tryoni
TCATTAATTTAACATATTTAAGTTAATTAACCTTCCTCATCTTACTGAAGTTGACATAAAGCCATAACGGCAGTGCATTTGGAAGAATTCGACATTCTTATATTCAGGTATAAAGTCGATGTTCTTGTATATACACATTTAGCAGTCGATATTGAATTGCCTTAAATCATTAATTTAACATATTTAAGTTAATTTACTTTCTTCATCTTACTGAAGTTGACATAAAGCCATAACGGCAGTGCATTTGGAAGAATTCGATAATCTCATATTCAGGTAAAAAGTCGATTTTCTTGTATATACACATTTAGCAGTCGATATTGAATTGCCTTAAATCATTAATTTAACATATTTAAGTTAATTAACCTTCTTCATCTTACTGAAGTTGACATAAAGCCATAACGGCAGTGCATTTGGAAGAATTCGACAATCTTATACTCAGATATAAAGTCGATTTTCTTGTATATTCACATCTAGCAGTCGATATTGAGTTGCTTAAAATCATTAACATCAAATGTTTAAGTTAATTAACCCTCTTAATTTTACTGAAGTTGACATAAAGAGATAACGGCAGTGCATTTGGAAGAATTCGACAATCTTATATTCAGGTATAAAGTCGATTTTCTTGTATATACACATTTAGCAGTCGATATTGAATTGCCTTAAATCATTAATTTAACATATTTAAGTTAATTAACCTTCCTCATCTTACTGAAGTTGACATAAAGCCATAACGGCAGTGCATTTGGAAGAATTCGACATTCTTATATTCAGGTATAAAGTCGATGTTCTTGTATATACACATTTAGCAGTCGATATTGAATTGCCTTAAATCATTAATTTAACATATTTAAGTTAATTAACCTTCCTCATCTTACTGAAGTTGACATAAAGCCATAACGGCAGTGCATTTGGAAGAATTCGACATTCTTATATTCAGGTATAAAGTCGATTTTCTT
>NW_024391820.1:0-1080 GCF_016617805.1 Bactrocera tryoni
AAAATATGAACTTTACATATTTATGCTAATTAGCCGTTTTGATGTTATGGCAGTTGTCATAGAGTTGTCGTATAGCCATTACGACAGTGTATTTGGATCAATTTCACAATCTTATATTAAGGTGTAGAATCGATTTTTTGGTACAAACACATTATGCAATCGATATCAGGTACCGTAAAAATATGAACTTTACATATTTATGCTAACTCGAAGTTTTGATGTTATTGGAGTTGTCATAGAGTTGTCGTATAGCCATAGCGACAGTGTATTTGGAGCAATTTCACAATCTTAAGTTAAAGTGTAGAATCGATTTTTCGATACATACGCAATATGCAAACGATATCAGGTACCGTAAAAATATGAACTTTACATATTTATGCTAATCACCCGTTTTGATGTTATTGGAGTTGTCATAGGGCTGTCCTATAGCAATAGCGACCGTGTATTTGTAACAATTTAATAACCCTAATTTAAGGTGTAGAATTGATTTCTTGGTACATACACATTATGCAATCGATATCAGGTTGCGTAAAAAAATAAACTTTACATATTTTTGCTAATTACCCGTTTTGATGTTATTGGAGCTTTCATAGAGTTGTCGTATAGCCATAACGACAGTGTATTTGGAGCAATTTCACAATCTTATATTAAGGTGTAGAACCGATTTTTTAGTACATACACATTAAGCAATCGATATCAAGTTGCGTAAAAATATGAACTTTACATATTTCTGTTAATTAGCCGTTTTGATGTTATTGGAGTTGTCATGGAGTTGTCGTATAGGCATAGCGACAGTGTATTTGGAGCAATTTCATAATCTTATATTAAGGTGTAGAATCGATTTTTTAGTACATACACATTAAGCAATCGATATCAAGATGCGTAAAAATATGAACTTTACATATTTATGCTAGCTAGCCCTTTTGATGTTAATGGAGTTGTCATAGAGTTGTCGTATAGCCACAACGACAGTATATTTGGAACAATTTAACAATCCTAAATTAAGGTGTAGAAATGATTTTTTAATACACACACATTATGCAATCGATATCAAGTTGCGTAAAAATATGAACTTTACAT
>NW_024391821.1:0-3106 GCF_016617805.1 Bactrocera tryoni
ACTTGATATCGATTGCTCAATGTGTATGTACCAAAAAATCAATTATACACCTTAATATAAGATTGTGAAGTTGCTCCAAATACACTGTCGTTAATGCCATACGACAACTCTATGACAACTTCAATAACATCAAAATGGCTAATGAACAGAAATACATAAAGTTCATATTTTTACGCAATTTGATATCGATTGTATGTGATGTGTATGTACTGAGAAATCAATTCTACACCTTAATATAAGATTGTGAAATTGCTCCAAATACACTGTCATTATGGCAATACGACAACTCTAGGACAACTCCATGACAACTCCAATAACATCAAAACGGCTAATTAACAGAAATATGTAAAGTTCATATTTTTACGCAACTTGATACCGATTGCTTAATGTGTATGTACTGAGAAATCAATTCTACACCTTAATATAAGATTGTGAAATTGCTCCAAATACACTGTCGTTATGGTGATGCGACAACTCTATGACAACTCCAATAACATCAAAATGGCTAATTAACAGAAATATGTAAAGTTCATATTTTTACGCAACTTGATATCGATTGTATGTGATGTGTATGTACTGAGAAATCAATTCTACACCTTAATATAAGATTGTGAAATTGCTCCAAATACACTGTCATTATGGCAATACGACAACTCTAGGACAACTCCATGACAACTCCAATAACATCAAAACGGCTAATTAACAGAAATATGTAAAGTTCATATTTTTACGCAACTTGATACCGATTGCTTAATGTGTATGTACTAAAAAATCGATTCTACACCTTAATATAAGATTGTGAAATTGCTCCAAATACACTGTCGTTATGGCTATACGACAACTCTATGACAACTCCAATAACATCAAAACGGCTAATTAACAGAAATATGTAAAGTTCATATTTTTACGCAACTTGATATCGATTGTATGTGATGTGTATGTACTGAGAAATCAATTCTACACCTTAATATAAGATTGTGAAATTGCTCTAAATACACTGTCGTTATGGCAATACGACAACTCTAGGACAACTCCAATAACATCAAAACGGCTAATTAACAGAAATATGTAAAGTTCATATTTTTACGCAACTTGATATCGATTGCTTAATGTGTATGTACTAAAAAATCGATTCTACACCTTAATATAAGATTGTGAAATTGCTCCAAATACACTGTCGCTATGGCTATACGACAACTCTATGACAACTCCAATAACATCAAAACGGCTAATTAACAGAAATATGTAAAGTTCATATTTTTACGCAACTTGATATCGATTGCTTAATGTGTATGTACTAAAAAATCAATTCTACACCTTAATATAAGATTGTGAAATTGCTCCAAATACACTGTCGCTATGGCTATACGACAACTCTATGACAACTCCAATAACATCAAAACGGCTAATTAACAGAAATATGTAAAGTTCATATTTTTACGCAACTTGATATCGATTGCTTAATGTGTATGTATCAAAAAATCGATTCTACACCTTAATATAAGATTGTGAAATTGCTCCAAATACACTGTCGCTATGGCTATGCGACAACTCTATGACAACTCCAATAACATCAAAACGGCTAATTAACAGAAATATGTAAAGTTCATATTTTTACGCATCTTGATATCGATTGCATAATGTGTATGTACCAAAAAATCGATTCTACACCTTAATATAAGATTGTTAAATTGTTCCAAATACACTGTCGCTATGGCTATACGACAACTCCATGACAACTCCAATAACATCAAAACGGCTAATTAACAGAAATATGTAAAGTTCATATTTTTACGCATCTTGATATCGATTGCTTAATGTGTATGTACTAAAAAATCGATTCTACACCTTAATATAAGATTGTGAAATTGCTCCAAATACACTGTCGCTATGGCTATACGACAACTCTATGACAACTCCAATAACATCAAAACGGCTAATTAACAGAAATATGTAAAGTTCATATTTTTACGCAACTTGATATCGATTGCTTAATGTGTATGTACTAAAAAATCGATTCTACACCTTAATATAAGATTGTGAAATTGCTCCAAATACACTGTCATTATGGCTATACGACAACTCTATGACAACTCCAATAACATCAAAACGGCTAATTAGCATAAATATGTAAAGTTCATATTTTTACGCAACCTGATATCGATTGCATAATGTGTATGTACCAAAAAATCAATTCTACACCTTAATATAAGATTGTGAAATTGCTCCAAATACACTGTCGTTATGGCTATACGACAACTCTATGACAACTCCAATAACATCAAAACGGCTAATTAACAGAAATATGTAAAGTTCATATTTTTACGCATCTTGATATCGATTGCTTAATGTGTATGTACTAAAAAATCGATTCTACACCTTAATATAAGATTGTGAAATTGCTCCAAATACACTGTCGCTATGGCTATACGACAACTCCATGACAACTCCAATAACATCAAAACGGCTAATTAACAGAAATATGTAAAGTTCATATTTTTACGCAACTTGATATCGATTGCATAATGTGTATGTACCAAAAAATCAATTCTACACCTTAATATAAGATTGTGAAATTGCTCCAAATACACTGTCGTTATGGCTATACGACAACTCTATGACAACTCCAATAACATCAAAACGGCTAATTAACAGAAATATGTAAAGTTCATATTTTTACGCAACTTGATATCGATTGCTTAATGTGTATGTACTAAAAAATCAATTCTACACCTTAATATAAGATTGTGAAATTGCTCCAAATACACTGTCGTTATGGCTATGCGACAACTCTATGACAACTCCAATAACATCAAAATGGCTAATTAACAGAAATATGTAAAGTTCATATTTTTACGCAACTTGATATCGATTGTATGTGATGTGTATGTACTGAGAAATCAATTCTACACCTTAATATAAGATTGTGAAATTGCTCCAAATACACTGTCATTATGGCAATACAACAACTCTAGGACAACTCCATGACAACTCCAATAACATCAAAACGGCTAATTAACAGAAATATGTAAAGTTCATATTTTTACGCAACTTGATATCGATTGCTTAATGTGTATGTACTAAAAAATCGATTCTACACCTTAAT
>NW_024391822.1:0-3930 GCF_016617805.1 Bactrocera tryoni
CTTTGATGTTATTGGAGTTGTCATAGAGTTGTCGTATAGCCATAACGACAGTGTATTTGGAGCAATTTCACAATCTTATATTAAGGTGTAGAATCGATTTTTTAGTACATATACATTAAGCAATCGATATCAAGTTGCGTAAAAATATGAACTTTACATATTTATGCTAATTCGCCGTTTTGATGTTATTGGAGTTGTCATAGAGTTGTCGTATAGCCATAGCGACAGTGTATTTGGAGCAATTTCACAATCTTATATTAAGGTGTAGAATCGATTTTTTAGTACATACACATTAAGCAATCGATATCAGGTAGCGTAAAAATATGAACTTTACATATTTTTGCTAATTAGCCGTTTTGATGTTATTGGAGTTGTCATAGAGTTGTCGTATAGCCATAACGACAGTGTATTTGGAGCAATTTCACAATCTTGCATTAAGGTGTAGAATCGATTTTTTAGTACACACACACTAAGCAATCGATATCAGGTAGCGTAAAAATATGAACTTTACATATTTTTGCTAATTAGCCGTTTTGGTGTTATTGGAGTTGTCATAGAGTTGTCGTATAGCCATAACGACAGTGTATTTGGAGCAATTTCACAATCTTATATTAAGGTGTAGAATCGATTTTTTAGTACATACACATTAAGCAATCGATATCAAGTTGCGTAGAAATATGAACTTTACATATTTATGCTAATTAGCCGTTTTGATGTTATTGAAGTTGTCATAGAGGTGTCGTATAGCCATAACGACAGTGTATTTGGAGCAATTTTTTGGTACATATACATTAAGCAATCGATATCAGGCTGCATTAAAATATGAACTTTACATATTAATGCTAATTAGCCGTTTTGTTGTTATTGGATTTTACAATCTTATATTAAGGTGTAGAATTGATTTTTTGTACATATACATTAAGCATCAGGTTGTGTTAAAATATGAGCTTTACATATTTATGCTAATTAGCCGTTTTGATGTTATTGAAGTTGTCATAGAGTTGTCGTATAGCCATAACGACAGTGTATTTGGAGCAATTTCACAATCTTATATTAAGGTGTAGAATCGATTTTTTAGTACATATACATTAAGCAATCGATATCAGGTTGCGTAAAAATATGAACTTTACATATTTATGCTAATTAGCCGTTTTGATGTTATTGGAGTTGTCACAGAGTTGTCGTATAGCCATAACGACAGTGTATTTGGAGCAATTTTACAATCTTATATTAAGGTGTAGAATCGATTTTTTAGTACATATACATTAAGCAATCGATATCAGGTTGCGTTAAAATATGAACTTTACATATTTATGCTAATTAGCCGCTTTCATGTTATTGGAGTTGTCATAGAGTTGTCGTATAGCCATAACGACAGTGTATTTGGAGCAATTTCACAATCTTACGTTAAGGAGTAGAATTGATTTTTTGGTACATATACAGTAAGCAATCGATATCAGGTTGCGTAAAAATATGAACTTTACATATTTATGCTAATTAGCCGTTTTGATGTTATTGGAGTTGTCATAGAGTTGTCGTATAGCCATAACGACAGTGTATTTGGAGCAATTTCACAATCTTACGTTAAGGTGTAGAATCGATTTTTTAGTACATATACATTAAGCAATCGATATCAGGTTGCGTAAAAATATGAACTTTACATATTTATGCTAATTAGCCGTTTTGATGTTATTGGAGTTGTCATAGAGTTGTCGTATAGCCATAACGACAGCGTATTTGGAGCAATTTCACAATCTTACGTTAGGGAGTAGAATTGATATTTTGTACATATACAGTAAGCAATCGATATCAAGTTGCGTAAAAATATGAACTTTACATATCTATGCTAATTAGCCGTTTTGATGTTATTGGAGTTGTCATAGAGTTGTCGTATAGCCATAACGACAGTGTATTTGGAGCAATTTCACAATCTTACGTTAAGGTGTAGAATCGATTTTTTAGTACATATACATTAAGCAATCGATATCAAGTTGCGTAAAAATATGAACATTACATATTTATGCTAATTAGCCGTTTTGATGTTATTGGAGTTGTCATAGAGTTGTCGTATAGCCATAACGACAATATATTTGCAGCACTTTCACAATCTTATATTAAGGTGTAGAATCGACTTTTTCCTTCATATACATTAAGCAATCGATATCAGGTTGCGTAAAAATATGAACTTTGCTTATTTATGCTAACTAGCCGTTTTGATGTTATTGGAGTTGTCATAGAGTTGTCCTATAGCAATAGCGACAATGTATTTGGAACAATTTAGCAATCCTTAATTAAGGTGTTTAATCGATTTTGTAGTACATATACATTAAGCAATCGATATCAAGTTGCGTAAAAATATGAACTTTACATATTTATGCTAACTCGCCCTTTTGATGTTATTGGAGTTGTCATAGAGTTGTCGTATAGCCATAGCGACCGCGTATTTGGAGCAATTTCGCAATTTTATATTAAGGTGTAGAATCGATTTTTTAGTACAAACACATTAAGCAATCGATATCAAGATGCGTAAAAATATGAACTTTACATATTTATGCTAACTAGGCGATTTGATGTTATTGGAGTTGTCATAGAGTTGTCGTATAGCCATAACGACAGAGTATTTGGAGCAATTTCACAATCTTACGTTAAGGAGTAGAATTGATTTTTTGGTACATATACAGTAAGCACTCGATATCAGGTTGCGTTAAAATATGAACTTTACATATTTATGCTAATTAGCCGCTTTCATGTTATTGGAGTTGTCATAGAGTTGTCGTATAGCCATAACGACAGTGTATTTGGAGCAATTCACAATGTTATATTAAGGTGTAGAATCGATTTTTTAGTACACATACATTAAGCAATTGATATAAGGTTGCGTTAAAATATGAACTTTACATATTTATGCTAATTAGCCGCTTTCATGTTATTGGAGTTGTCATAGATTTGTCGTATAGCCATAACGACAGAGTATTTGGAGCAATTTCACAATCTTACGTTAAGGAGTAGAATTGATTTTTTGGTACATATGCAGTAAGCAATTGATATCAGGTTGCGTGAAAATATGAATTTTACATATTTATGCTAATTAGCCGTTTTGATGTTATTGGAGTTGTCATAGAGTTGTCGTATAGCCATAACGACATTGTATTTGGAGCAATTTCACTATCTTATATTAAGGTGTAAAATCGATTTTTTAGTACATATACATTAAGCAATCGATATCAGGTTGCGTTAAAATATGAACTTTACATATTTATGCTAATTAGCCGCTTTCATGTTATTGGAGTTGTCATAGAGTTGTCGTATAGCCATAACGACAGTGTATTTGGAGCAATTCACAATGTTATATTAAGGTGTAGAATCGATTTTCTAGTACACATACATTAAGCAATTGATATCAGGTTGCGTTAAAATATGAATTTACATATTTATGCTAATTAGCCGTTTTGATGTTATTGGAGTTGTCATAGAGTGTTCGCATAGCCATAACGACAGAGTATTTGGAGCAATTTCACAATCTTACGTTAAGGAGTAGAATTGATTTTTTGGTACATATACAGTAAGCAATTGATATCAGGTTGCGTAAAAATATGAATTTTACATATTTATGCTAATTAGCCGTTTTGATGTTATTGGAGTTGTCATAGAGTTGTCGTATAGCCATAACGACATTGTATTTGGAGCAATTTCACTATCTTATATTAAGGTGTAAAATCGATTTTTTAGTACATATACATTAAGCAATCGATATCAGGTTGCGTTAAAATATGAACTTTACATATTTATGCTAATTAGCCGCTTTCATGTTATTGGAGTTGTCATAGAGTTGTCGTATAGCCATAACGACAGTGTATTTGGAGCAATTCACAATGTTATATTAAGGTGTAGAATCGATTTTTTAGTACACATACATTAAGCAATTGATAT
>NW_024391823.1:0-2848 GCF_016617805.1 Bactrocera tryoni
AGTTTTAGTAGATTATTTTTTCATAAGGGCATAACCAACTTTCATATTTCGATTGGTTATTGGTTATTAAAAATAGCATACTCAAAATTTAAATCGATATCTCAAATAGTATTTGAGTTACAGCCACTTATTTCAATGAGCTCCATCAGTTTATAAAGTCAGAGAAAATCTTTCGATTACACAGTACAACACCCCCCAGACAATAATCCCAAAAATGTTCCAACGTGTTATTATTAAACTCTTTCCACATCTTCTGTTTATAGTTGTCCGTACAATAACCACTGACGGAGAAGGCCGGAATCACTGACGCACTGTATAACCTTTTTTAGCGGCATTAGGGATCGCATGAACTTGAAAACTATTTAATTTTTTTTACAAAAATTAATACTGTGTGTTTTTAAAATAGGTATAAATGTGCCCTTAAAATTTCCAAAAAAATTATTAATATTTTTTATTTCCAAATATCGTGTTTTGGGCTATCACACTAGGTACATATCAATTTTCGGACCAAAACGCAACTTTAGTTAGATTACTTCGATAATCGCCCGTATTTCTTAACATCAGAACTTTAAGATAAATCGAAAATCCTCAAACCGGGTTGGATCTTATTCATTTTAGATATCTGTATGTATTTTGGTTACTTTTTACCGTTATTATACTCTTAGAAATTATATGAAAATTATATAACCATCAAAAAATGTATGAAAAATCTTATTGATGTTATTACATCCCAACATTTGTGTTAAAATTTCAAGAAAATTTCATTAAAAAATTACAGCGATAGCTACATCAAAATTATTTAGTGCCAAAATCATTTAAATCAATAGAGAAAATTAAATACTCAAAAAGACAAGTTATCAAGTTCGCTAAAGCACAGATTTTCCCGATGGAAAACTACATGCAGTTATATCCCCATTGCGTGAAGCTACTGATTAAGAGTTGCCGGTATGCCTGAGTTGGTTACTAAAACAGGATTTTACATCGCGGAAGGCTACTGAAGGCAATGTACGTGAAAACATAGTTAAGTGCACATTTTGAAAAGCACTGTTCAAAGTAATTGGCAGCATTAGCCAAAGCTTTGACATAAATCGTAAAACGCAAAATAAATAAAGAATTTAAAAAAAGTATGTTTAGTATAATTGACCTTCGTTGTGAAATTACTTAATTTCAGCGCGTGAACTCAGTTTTTCAATTTGACTAATACTTGAAATTATGATGAATCTGAAAAGTTATAACATTTTTTTTAAATATGTATGTATATATATTAGGGTGTTTTTTTAACTATTAATTTGTTTCAATCCTGTCAAGAAATTTCCTTGGAAATATCTTAAAAAAATTCCCTGGAAATTTATCTCTTAATATTAAAATTAAGAACTGGACCAAGGCATGTAAAAATTTTTCCATTGAAAATACACTACAATCGTGATTTTTTATATTCAAATTCCTACAGCTCAGAGGTATTTTATGGCCTCGTTTTGACTTTAGACGCATATTTCCCAGTTCACTCTACAAAAGTGTAGTGCAACAAAGTCGTAACTCACACCGGCGAGGTAGTACGAGGCTCTAAAACCGATTTTCTACGAGTTTCACATTTTTTTGTATATATCTCGTAAATGACAAGAGCTAATATACATATAATATATATCAAATATCCATGAAGCCACCAGTCGACTCCAACATGCCTATACGAGACTTGGTTGGAAATTGGGCTCAAAGTGACGAGGAAAAGGCTAATTGTTTTGCAAATCACCAAGAAAAGGTATTTCAACCTAATTTTCCAAAGAACAACTTTAAGCTGTCCAGCTTACCCAACACAGCCAGCTAATGAGTCAGTCGAGTCTTTTAAGACTTCACCTTTTGAAATTATTAGAGTCATAAAAGTCCTTAATCCAAAAAGTCGCCAGGACAGGATAATATTTCCTCAGAAATGCGGTGCTCTCTATGCTCTTCAATGCAATTCTTAGTTTTGAATACTATCCAATTTCATGGAAAAAATTGCAGATTATCTTGATAGATAAACCTGGGAAAGACTTAGCATAGCTTTTGTCATATATACCAATCAGTCTTCTACCCTGCCTTTCTAAAATATTTGAAAAAGTTCGGCTTTCGTGCAAAACATAGCACGATTTAGAAAGTACATAAATACAATTACGAACGAAATAAGAAAATCATTTGAGCACAGAGAGTGCTGTTCGGCTATATTACATATTAGTCGTGGCTCAGGCGTTTGATAAGATGTGGCAAGAAGGTATGTATAAGACTAAAAAATACTACCTTTAGAATTGTATATTGTATATTGGAGTCTCATTTAAAATTTATAGACAATTTATGGTTAAAGTAGGAGATATGATATCATAGGAATGACAGATAAGGACTGGTGTACTACAGGGCAGTGTTTTAGGCCCAACTCTATACATCATACATATATGTATGTATATGCAGCAGATTTTCTAACAGCTTAAAATGTATTGTGGCGTACGACCTGTGCAAATAAAATTTATATAAGAGAAATGTACCGATCGAAAATGCTTTGAACAATCACGTGTTCGCCATGGTACATGCGTAATGAAAACATCCGTAAAGATCTTAGTCCTAAAGAGCAACAAATCACCAAAATAAGAATTTTTAAAATTTTATATTATATTTTTTATTGTTAGGCTTTAAAAAAAAGCAGATCAAATAAATAAAGAAATATTGAAAAAAAAAAAATAATAATACATAACTAGTAATACAAATACAAATATGCACCTGACTAGTTGCCGAACACTTCTAAGGAAAACCTCCAAGTTAGTTAAATTAATTCAAATTTAAAATTATCTAACAGAATATTAAAATAAAAGACTAAAAT
>NW_024391824.1:0-633 GCF_016617805.1 Bactrocera tryoni
TCCTTTACAGAATGCCACTTTACATATTATCAAAAATTGCCCAAATTCAATCAAAACTGTTCAAGCCCCTTCTTCTTCTTAATTGGCGTAGAAACCGCTTAAGCGATTGCAGCCGAGTTAACAACAGTGCGCCAGTCGTTTCTTCTTTTCGCTAAGTGGCGCCAATTGGATATTCCAAGCGAAGCCAGGTCCTTCTCCACTTGGTCCTTCCAACGGAGTGGAGGTCTTCCTCTTCCTCTGTTTCCCCGGCGGGTACTGCGTCGAATACTTTCAGAGCTGGAGTGTTTTCATCCATCCGGACAACATGACCTAGCCAGCGTAGCCGCTGTCTTTTAATTCGCTGAACTATGTCGATATCGTCGTATATCTCGTACAGCTCATCGTTCCATCGAATGCGGTATTCGCCGTGGCTAACGCGCAAAGGACCATAAATCTTTCGCAGAACTTCAAGCCCCTAGGTACCGAATAAACGGACCTCAGTACGTATAGTTGAATTTTTGCCGCATGTATCAAAATTCAAATTTCCTGACAATACTTCCCTTAGCTCCCATGTGCTTAATATAAAAGTATAAGGATTTTCAATTTATCTCAAGCAAAGTGAGAGAGCGTGTTTTACTCTTAGCAATGTATTTT
>NW_024391825.1:0-524 GCF_016617805.1 Bactrocera tryoni
AAGTAATGTCATTACTTAGAAAGCAATCGTTATAAAACCTAAAAATTTACGGTCCTACAGAAAGCCTTCGTCTGTAGTTAGTCATCAGTTGTACGAAGTTCTAGAAGGTATATATGATACACTGCGTAATTTCCCACCAGCAGGATGAGCCAATATTTATTTATGTCATATCATCATTGTTTCTCTGCCTTTTCTCCAAGTGCCGTCGGGAAGTGAAGGAGCGGAGTCTAGTATAAGTTGTGTGGAGTATTCTCGGATAAATTGATAACCTGTATTCAAATCTTATAAGTCGTTTTGCTTCAGTCTATACCTCTGCGCTCAGTTGGTATAAAGTATTGCCTTACTGGGTCCGGAGCCATATTGGAGAGATATCCTGTTTATTTAAGCACTTCTTATTAGTTTTAGTACCAGATGTTGTTATCATGCTGTCGTCAACGGAAAAATTATGTGTACAGTAAAGTTCGTTATAACCGGACACCCACCGTCGGCGGGCGTGGAAAATGGCGTGTTTAAACTTGTTTTTG
>NW_024391826.1:0-542 GCF_016617805.1 Bactrocera tryoni
GTTTGTAACGCGTCGGAAAGCGTCAGACCCTGGAGTATCTATATAAATGATCAGTATGTTGACCTGAGTCGATTTGGCCATGTCATTTGTCTGTCTGTCCGTCCGCCTGTCTGTCCGTCTGTATATATAGGAACTAGTCCCTCAGTTTTTAAGGCATCGTTTTGAAATTTCACCAACGTCATTTTCTCTTCAAGAAGTTGCTCATTTGTCGGAACGGCCGATATCGGACCACTATAGCATATAGCTGCCATATAAACTGAACGATCGGAATCAAGTTCTTGTATGGAAAACTTTCACATTTGACAATGTATCTTCACCAAATTTGGTATAGATTATTTTCTAAGGCAGCAATGTAATCTCCGAAAAAATTGTTCAGATCGGTTTACTATAACATATACCTGCCATACAAACGGAACGCTCGGAATCAAGGGCTTGTATGGAAAACTTTCGCATTTGACGTGGTATCTTCACGAAATTTGACGTGGATTGCTGCTTAAGGTATTAACATAATCTCCGAAAAAATTATTCAGATCGGATTACTG
>NW_024391827.1:0-2907 GCF_016617805.1 Bactrocera tryoni
ATAACAAATATTTTTTCTTATACTCGTTATTTTTGACTGTATGTGAGGTACCTTGATGAAACTCTGAGGGAATGTACTAATGCCGGAAATAGGCAAATTCGGGTCAATACTACACTTATTTCTCATATACCTAATTACCAAGATTTACAAACTCAAACTTTAAGTTGATTTTGACCTTGGCCTTGGATATTCCATTTGAACTTTTGCATGCCAACTTAATATATTAAATAAACCCTCTTCGGATAAATTTATGTTAGATATATTTCATTTGAGTATTCTCTGACGGTGATACATACATATATACATACATATGTACATATGTATGTTCATATATGATATAATATACATAATAAAATCCTGAAGGTGTCCCCGTTTTTAATCCTTCCAAGTTGCAGGAGGATGGAGTCATGTGTAGAAGTTCACGCAAGTGAGGAAAGTTCTCTGATCGCCATTCACTTGGGAGTGGCCAGAATAGATTCTTTTACACATGGCTCAAGCAGCTCACGATTTCCGGTCTTTGACCAAGTACCCTCTGGGAAGCCTAAGAACATCCGTTTGAGGGCGAGCTAAAGTGAGAAGGCGAAACATCCCCTGCATAGGGTTGTGCGCTGGGTTTGGGACCCGCCACGTAAAAAAACACCCCCAATGAAAAGGAAAACACAGCCTCGGATGAGAGACCCCCCTTTTGATGACGACCATGGCAAACGAAATAAGGACTACGATTTGAGGGCATGCACCTGGAATGTCCGGACCCTTAATTGGGAAGGTGCCGCTGCCCAGCTGGTTGATGTCCTCGCAAAAATAAAGGCTGACATCACCGCCATCCAAGAAATGCGATGGACGGGACAAGGACTGAGACGAGTAGGTCCTTGTGACATTTACTACAGTGGCCATATAAAGGAGCGCAAGTTTGGTGTTGGATTCGTGGTGGGAGAGAGACTCCGTCGCCGAGTACTATCATTCACTCCGGTGAATGAACGTCTAGCCACAATCCGTATCACTGCGAGGTTCTTCAACATATCGCTGATTTGCGCCCACGCCCCGACGGGAAGAGGAAGGACGATGTGACCAAAGATGCCTTCTATGAAGCGCCTGGAGAGCGCGCTTTATGAGAGCTGCCCCCGACACGATGCTTCAAAATCGTGCTTTACGACACACGCCAACAATCAAAAGGAAGGTTCGACGTCGAGAAGCTGCACTGATGTAACAGACAGCCGAACGATTTTCTATCATTCCGGCTTCAGCACTTCGCTATCTCTGAGAGCACCTCGTCCGTCAACTCGGCATAAGCGGGAACCGTGAGGACGGTACTTCAAATCCTTACGTACAGCCGCAAACGAAACCCATTGGTTTTCGAAAAGTGCAAAAGAACAGCCGCGGAGGTTGCCCACTTACCTGCAACGTTAGCGATCGACACCACTATCGCATGCGCGGGAGCGGGATAGATACCGAGAGCTGAAGCAGGGGAAGCGAGACGCATTTGCAGACAGAAGAAGAAAGAGGCTGAAATGCGTGAGCAATGAAGAGACTTGATAAGCTGGTCGACAGGGTAATGCCTACGAAAAAATGCGGCGGCTACAGAAGGTTTCAAGACCGGAGCATAATAGAACCCCCAAAGGGCTAGTCACTGATGCCCAGAGTAGTTAAATTAAGGGAACACTTCTCCAGCCTGCTGAATGGCAGTGAACGCACAACACCAGGAGAAGGCGAACCCGATTCCCCACACGATGACGATGGAGCAGACGTTCCATTACCCGACCAGGAAGAAGTTCGAATAGCAATTGCCCGCCTGAAAAACAACAAAGCGGCAGGGGCCGACGGACTGCCGGCCGAGTTATTCAAACACGGCGGCGAAGAACTAATAGGGAGCATGCATCAGCTTCTTTGTAAAATATGGTCGGACGAAAGCATGCCCAACGATTGGAATTTAAGTGTGCTCTGCCCAATCCATAAAAAAGGAGACCCCACAATCTGCGCCAACTACCGTGGGATCAGCCTCCTCAACATCGCATATAAGGTTTTAACGAGCGTATTATGTGAAAGATTAAAGCCCACCGTCAACAAACTGATTGGACCTTATCAGTGTGTCTTCAGACCTGGAAAATCAACAACCGACCAGATATTCACCATGCGCCAAATCTTGGAAAAGACCCGTGAAAGGAGAATCGACACACACCACCTCTTCGTCGATTTCAAAGCTGCTTTCGACAGCACGAAAAGGAGCTGCCTTTATGCCGCGATGTCTGAATTTGGTATCCCGGCAAAACTAATACGGCTGTGTAAACTGACGTTGAGCAACACGAAAAGCTCCGTCAGGATCGGGAAGGACCTCTCCGAGCCGTTCGATACCAAACGAGGTTTCAGACAAGGCGACTCCCTATCGTGCGACTTTTTCAACGTGCTTCTGGAGAAAATAGTTCGAGCTGCAAAACTAAACAGAGAAGGTACCATCTTCTATAAGAGTGTACAGCTGCTGGCGTATGCCGACGATATTGATATCATCGGCCTCAACACCCGCGCCGTTAGTTCTGCTTTCTCCAGGCTGGACAAGGAAGCACAGAAAATGGGTCTGGCAGTGAACGAGGGCAAAACGAAATATCTCCTGTCATCAAACAAACAGTCGTCGCACTCGCGACTTGGCTCTCACGTCACTGTTGACAGTCATAACTTTGAAGTTGTAGATAATTTCGTCTACTTAGGAACCAGTATTAACACCACTAACAATGTCAGCCTGGAAATCCAACGCAGGATTGCTCTTGCCAACAGGTGCTACTTCGGACTGAGTGGGCAATTGAAAAGTAAAGTCCTCTCTCGACGAACAAAGCTAAACTCTATAAGTCGCTCATAATTCCCGTCCTGCTATATGGTGCAGAGGCTTGGGCGATGACAGCAACTGATGAGTCGACG
>NW_024391828.1:0-788 GCF_016617805.1 Bactrocera tryoni
CTTCTCTTCCGGCGGGGCGTGGGCGCAAATCAGCGATATGTTGAAGAACCTCGCTTTGATGCGGATTGTGGCTAGACGTTCATTCACCGGAGTGAATGGTAGTACTCGGCGACGGAGTCTCTCTCCCACCACAAATCCCACATCAAACTTTCGCTATTTTATATGGCCACTGTAGTAAATGCCACAAAGACCTACTCGTCTCTGTCCTTGTCCCGTCCATCGCATTTCTTGGACAGCGCTGATGTCAGCCTTTATTTTCAAGAGGACATCAACCAGCTGGGCAGCGGCACCTTCCCAATTAAGGGACCGGACATTCCAGGTGCATGCCCTCAAATTCTGCTTTCGGAACTCAAGCCACCACTCCATATGTGATAATCGGTCGCACGATCATGGTTTACAACCACGTGCCAATCCTTGACTTGCAGCCACAGGATCTACCACCAAGCTGATTGCACACCATAAGTGCCTTCGTAGCTTTGATCAGATCAACGTGCTGCTTCCACCGCAGTGTGGAATCCAGCGTGAGATTAAGATATTTGAACATGTTAGTCATCTCTATCTCTCTGTTCTGAGCGTTTGGTTCCTGATGTCTTCAAGAGGTTGATGTTTAGTCCAACACTTATTCACCATCCCTTGGCTAGGCCTAGTCCCCTTTGTACAATATCGCAGAGAGTGTCCTCAAATTTTCATCTGAATATGATAATAATGTCATCCGCATGTCCTTGACTGCGTATTCTATTGTTAGTTAGCAACACAAATAATTCGTCCACGACAAGGCTCCACAACAG
>NW_024391829.1:0-945 GCF_016617805.1 Bactrocera tryoni
GAAAATGATAGTTGATGCAAGAATGATAGAATACAAGATTACGACACTAGCTTACAGTTAGTTTTTTTCGGTTTAGCTTTTGACAATTCTTACAAAAACGAATACATTGTTCAACAATATCGTGACGTAATAGTTTTGCGTTGAGAAGAGCAAGCATAGAAATGCATACAAATTGTAAACAGAAAAGTAAACACTTTTTTAAATTCCCAAAATAATATTAATTCCGTCGTCTTTGCAGGAAAAATTTCAGTGGAATGTTTAGAATATTGTTGCGAGAAAATATGTACTTATATAATTAGTTTTAGGCACATCCACAATAAATAGAGTAGCATGAGTGGAAATTGTTCAAATGAAGAAAACCAGTGTAAGTGTAATGTTGTATTTATTTAAATTTCTAAGCATAAATATATTAATTTTTTAAAATGAAATGTGCAGTGGCTTGTTGTAGTAATTATTATGCAATTAAAGGATCGAAAACGAGTTTTTTCAGTTTTCCGGCTGATTTAAAAGTTGCCAAAAAATGGGTGTTATTTTGCAAAAGAAATGATATATTTAATACTAAATTAATAATTTCACAATTCTTTTATCATAATTTCATACATCTGATACATCTCAACTTATAATATATGTATATATTTATATACAACACAAGAAACGTCTTCTCCATTTGAATCACAACTTAATAGACAATTTTATTATCAATAGGCCGATATATTTCTAGAGAAATGATTCAAATCTTTTCACTCAACAATATTCAATCGCTTCACTAAAACTTTTCATTAAAATCGAAAGAATTAATAATATTTTGCGAATTTACAAAAGTGTTTACTTTTCTGTTTACAATTTGCAAGCCATTTGACAGTTTTTCACTCTTGTTCTTCTCAACACGGAACTATGACGTTTCGTAATGGCGGTCGTGGTAATCTTGTATTCTATCATTCTTGA
>NW_024391830.1:0-1746 GCF_016617805.1 Bactrocera tryoni
CTCAAACTGGTGCGAAAATGCAGAATATTTAAAAGGTGTTCAAATCCTCAAAAACGTCACTAGCTATTTAATGATTCTGCTGAGAGGAAAGTAAAACTAATAACAGATTTTAACCGGTCTTTAACACATAGCGAAGAAGATAAACAATACTTTCTTCATATTGTCGAGAACTATAGGCAAAAGTTCCTTCATATACTAAAACTTCGCTTTTATAATATTCTTGACACATATATTAATGATTGAAATGCAAATTGTGGAAAAATTGCGTCATTTTATTTTTTCTTTAATAAACAGTAAAAAAACCAAGTATTTTTCTATATTTTGAAATTTGGCCTCATTATGGCACATGTTGGCACACTCTGATTGAGTTAAAAATTTACCACATGAATTATTACATAGAATCGTATATTTGACCAATCCCCGTACTCAAAATTCCAAAAAAAAAATAACGCCAGGTCTAATATATATCTATATACATATATAAAAATGAATGCCATTTTTCGTTGTGACTTTATAATTCAAGAACGGGCTCACCTATCCAAACCAAATTTTTAGGCTTTGTTTGGACTATTCAATAGATGGTTTGTGTTTTCAAATTTTAAGAATCGGGTACCAGGGTCTCGAGAAATAGGCCAAAACGTGGACCCGGATAACCCTAGGATGTGTTTGTACAATATGGGTAGCAAGTGGAAGTTGTTGATGATTTCTATAGTATAGAGTAGTTTTAATGCCGCTCCGTGACTAGGGTCTCGCGATATCGGCCAAAATGTTTCAAAAATTTCACCACACATATGTATTTTTTTTTTATTTAACTCGTACCTACTTGGAAAACTGAAAAGCGCTCAATGTATGGTGAAATTATTTTTAAAAATACACCAAAAACCCATTTGTTTGGTCAGATTCATCCCACTTAGATAGCGGATTATACGTTTTCATATTAACACACATACATCAATAATAGTTTAGTTATTTACTAAACAATTTGTTACCTACTTAGCTACGCTCTTTCGCTCTCAAAATTTATGAACTTTTAAATTTTTGCAAATTTATTTTATGGGCAATCAAGATGTGGAAGTTGATACACGTTGTGGTCACAATCCAACCGTCAAGCGAATCATTGTTCAACAACTGTAAACATTTCTTCACGAGAATAATGAATTAGTGAAGATGTTCAAAATGCCACTGGATCGGATGCCATCAGACAGCCATAATATTGTAATAAGAGCCGACAAAACACCTGCTGGAGAGCATGCAAAGAGGTTTAATTCACCGACAATAGATGAAGTGGCTATTGTCGTGTTGGAGAGAATTTGCAATCAAGAGATATTGCACTTCATCGCCCGAAAAATGAATTGAAACGTGTATATGAAACGCATAGAGTTTATGATGCTTTACAATACCCATTAATTTTCTGGCAGGGAGAAGATGGGTACCATTTTAATATCAAAATGGTTAATCCAACAACAGGTAATTAGATTATACAAAATAAAATATTTTATATGTTCAATATATAAATGTATTTTTTTATCATATGTACTTCCAGGTGCTGATACACACAAAAAAGTCAGTGCCATGAATTATTATGCATACAGACTCATGATCCGTGAAGGTGAAGTAAATCACATTTTGATGTGTCAACGGCTCTTTCATCAGTATGCCGTGGACATGTACGTTAAAATTGAGACTGAAAGATTGACATACATCCGTCTTAACCAACAGCAGCTTCGATCTGAAGAGTACATTCAT
>NW_024391831.1:0-1520 GCF_016617805.1 Bactrocera tryoni
TAAGAAGCGGTTTTAAGATAAGCCGAATCCAACAAAAAAGTTGTTCGCACACGAAAGCGTTTTCAAAAGGTTTCTCTGGTCTTTAGAAAATTGGACATGTCGCCACCATACCATTATAAAATACAGAACAGTAAATCTCAACCGATATACGTATATAAAAGCAACCTTTATAGGGCTTAAATGAAGGTAATTTAATAAACAAGAAAGGAACGTGAACATTTTATACTCTTTGCGACTTTGCAAGAATCAAAGCTAGGAAAATATAATAAGGTGCAAAACGTCCATCAGGGGATCGGAATTTCATTTTTAGATAAAAGTTTTGTTAGAAAAACGAAAATTATTTTACATTATATGGTTTATTGGAGATGGAGATAGTATCGATCCGATTTTATCTATGTTTGGCAATACCACATATTATTATTATGATCAAAGAAGATTAGGACTTTGTTCATAATTTTAAAATCCTTAATTAATTTTTCAAAACCCATGTTGTCCCACTTAGGACTAAACAAACTTGTGCCACATGCAGTATGTGCGAATAGCTTCTTGTTAATGGTTGGGCCACTCGGAAGCAAATCGGAGTGCATGACAGGGCGATAATCATAATACTGTCAACATAATCTTTGATTTTTAACCTGCGTTTTTGACTTTCTTTTTTTTCAGCTTTAGCTCATCTTTGGCCTGATATTCGGCCGATTGATCGTCTGTTTTCGGATCGTAAGCATAGATCCAACACACATCGCCAGTAATAATACGTTTCATGACATTCTGAGTAGTTTGAAAAGCATTGTTTCTCAGACGCGACTCTATTTTTCGAAAAAATTTAATGACTCTGGAACCAATCGTGCTTTCACTTTTCTTAAGCCCAAATGAGCTTTCAAAATGATTTTCAATGATCCTTCCGATATTCCAACAATGCCAGTAAGATCTGATAGTATACTATATTTTGCTCACAGTAGTATAAATAGGCAATCTACAAATAAAATGTTCCCTGTGATTCATTAAGGTACCTCACGTACCAGTATTACTCATATGGAGTTAAGTCACCTTGATATTATATGTTTATATTTACTCGTATGAATATGGTTTGTCTTATGGCCTAGGACAAATTTCCGCCAAATTTTTATCCATTTTAATCACAAAGTTACACGGTTTTCAGTAAAACTGCATCTGGCGTAGTGTCCATGGGGTGCCTAAATGATTTCTCTCCTGAGTAAGTTTGGCATTGTAGCTTTATTGTTCTTGGACATATGTATATTAAAGCTATTAGAGGCAGGGTTACATCCACTTTTTCAAAATTGTTTTAAATTTTTAATTATTATACTCTGTAGCAATATGTTGCAAGAGTATAGAAATGTCTCTATTTTGTGGTGGACATATCGATGTCGACAAATTCATTTGCTTTGTCCACCAGGTAAATTTAAATTGAGATTTTTTCGATTAATACGTATAACAAGTTGGACACAAGAAAGGGTGCAATCATAGTAAAAATTTATTAAAATTTAAAAATTTTGATTCTC
>NW_024391832.1:0-2633 GCF_016617805.1 Bactrocera tryoni
AGTTAAATGTACTAAGCTACCGTTATAATAATATAATAAATTTATATTTAATGCACTGGTGTGTGACTTGGTTAACCTTCATTTTAATATTTATTGTTGCCTACATTTAGGCAGATGCAAATATTTAAATAAGACATAAAAGCCATATAAAAAAAAAGAAGTGGTGGATTTTAGGCAGAAAGTGTTCAAACATTTTTATGAATAATTTTATTATCTGCAATTCTCGTTCAAAGTACTTTTTGACACAACTTAACATTACTTTAAAAATCCCAAAAAAAAGGTTTTTTGACATTTGATCTCGAAAATTTTTTTCCACATATCGAAACGATAAGGAGTTTCAGTCTATTATTTTTGAACAAATTCACTAACTTGTAATTGTTTGTGCATGTATGTAACCTTGAATGTCTACTTTGACTGGATTTTTTAGTAAATTCTTAATTTACCGATGAACTAATTTTAGTTCACAGAAACAAACTACTTGCTCAGATTACTCAGAGGAAAATATTTTGGGAATTTTTAAAACTCTATATTTTGATGTTGGATATTTTACTTATTCATTTATTTCATCGGTACTGAAAAAGAGCCTACAAATATGTAAAAGGTGGCAACCCTACTTTATAAATATTTTATAATTTTCGTTTTTAACCCGCTTTATTTGTAATCAATATTCCAAGAGTTCATTGATTTCATGCAGAAATTTTAAAATTTAATTTTATATATTTTTTATTTGAAACTGATGGCAGCTCTATCATAGTACTTACTCTTATTTGGGTAAAATTTCTTTATTTTATCTATTTATAAAACTGAATAATAATTATTAAGAGGTGGCAACCGACCACAGACAATTTTTTCTTTTTTATTCAAAGTTTTTGACCCGGTGGCAGCTCTACTCATAAACTATCTTCAAATAAAAGCTTTCTTAATTTTTTTTATTTAGTTCATACTAATTAAAATGTGCGTAAAATTTCTTTATTTTATTTGAAATAAATTAATAATAATGGTTACCATAAGCCTTTCTCTCTTTCTCTCGCTAATTCAAATCCATATTTTATTAAGCCATTTATTTTATAAATTTTATTTATTTATTACTTATTAAAGCTTTGAACCGGTGGCAGCCCCACTCATTTCTTTCAAATGTAAGATTTCCGTGAATTCTAGAGCTCATAACAATAAGTTCGTAAAGCTGACTTACTTTCATCGGAATTTAAAATTTAATAAAAATTATAAACCGATGGCAACTAGTCCAAAAAACCGTTCTATCTTAAGCCTTCTCAATACTCGTATAATTCAAATCCACATTTCATTAAATCATCGATTCTCTTAATAAAGTTTTTATATTAAATAAGTTTTTATATTTTTAATTGATTTTACTAATTTTTTGAATTGGTGGCAGCTTTCATCATAAAAGAATTTGAAATACACGTTTTTTTTAATTATTTTAATAACACGTAATAAGTAACATTTGCGTAATTTTTTATTTTATCTGAATTTAAAGTTGTTAAAAGTGTAAATATGGGGCAACCCTCCTCAAAAAAATTACACACATTAAGCTTCAAACTCCAATTAAAATGGTTTTATAAGGATTTGTCTTTTATATTATTAATTTTCTTTATTAAATTATTTAACAGGTGTAATTCTTTTCAGAAATTTTTGAAGTCTAGACTTTCTTTAACTTCCACTTTGATGTAAATTTATTTCATATATCCTTTTTTGTTCAAAAAGTTTCAAACAGGTGGCAACATTCAACCTTTTCTATTTTAACTATTCGCGTTATAAACTAGCCGATATAATTGGTATATTTATTAGTTTTTATTTATTTTATAGTTTTTAAATATAAGTTTTCTTAAAATTATTCTGTAATAATTCCGTATTTCTTATTTTATATTCATTTTCAAATTGCCTAAAAAGTAGGAAACAGATGGCAACGCTCCTCACAAAAGAATTTCACATTAAGCACTTTCATTATATTTAAAAATGTTTATAGAGTTTCTTTTATATTATTAATTTTTCTTTTGCTAAACTTTACAGGTGGCAACTATCCTCAGATTTTTTTTTTAATTCTAGACTTTCTTAAATTTCTACAGTTTGCTATAAATTTATTTCATAGATAGTTTTTCGCCCGAACATTTTCCAACAAGTGGCAACATGCATGCTTCTCAATATTTAACAATCCGAGCTGTAAACTAGCCACTATAATTGAGACAAAATTTTAAATTGACAAAAACTAGGTAAAACGTTGAGTAAATTTGAATAGTTACCACAAAATTAATGTTTAGCCAATCTCGAACAAAAATCTTTTGGCAACTCTTGTTGAGGATGAGTCGTTCGCAAGTGATTAACGTGATTGTCAAGCATAATTTAT
Source organism: Bactrocera tryoni (assembly GCF_016617805.1). NCBI lineage: Eukaryota > Metazoa > Arthropoda > Insecta > Diptera > Tephritidae > Bactrocera > Bactrocera tryoni. The sequence goes on from NW_024391832.1 coordinate 2,363, forward strand.
TGACATACGCATAAAAGCAATTTTTAACACCTCAATCAGCAAAAAAAAACTTGAAAATACACTTGTCTCCCACTCATTATGCTGGCGATGCGTTTTTGAGCCAATATTTGCACAAACATTCGCATCTACACAAACATAAATATACTATATATACATACATATATACTAAATGTACCGATAGATTGCGGTCATGTTGTCGCTGATAAATATGTGGTTCAGATTTTGAGTACTTGGCGCTGCAAGCTCTCGCTTGGAATCCAGCCAAAATGGC
>NW_024391833.1:0-2429 GCF_016617805.1 Bactrocera tryoni
CATATTGAATTACCAATTTTGAGCGTTTTTGTTCAGTGCGGAAAATTCCAATTGGGATACACTTCTTCCCAAATCGGTTTAGACCTTTTTGTATAAATTGTATTTCTCTGATAAAGTGTGCTATAGTTAAGTAGTTATACCGCGCTGTGTATTGTAGTCGAAAAAGTCTTTGTCGCATTTTGTCAATAGATGTCGGTGCTGTCGTAAATCTCCGAGTGCTACTAATCACATTTCGTCATTCCATCAAATGTTGGAAGAAAGTGGAGATTTTAAGCTTCACTATAAACCAAAAAATTGATAAAAGTTACAGCTGTTAAAAAATGAGTGAAAAATAATGAAACAATTCGCTAGCATTCTGAAATATGTGAGAGTAGACGATGCTGTATCAGTTCGAGTAGCGCCCGTTTTCTTTCTGGAAATTCCTCTGATCTACACTGATGGAATAATGTAACTAGCGGGAAAAAAGCAAAAGTGGTCGACCAAGAAGAAATAGTACATGTTTGCTACTTTATTTATTACTAGAGGGACACGTCCACGCTTCCACTGTGGCTGATACGATAGATAATACTAAACTACTACCATCTATATGATTTCTATTAGTTGGATTATAACTATTAGTTAATGAGATATAGCATTTTTGTGAAGCAACTTGTGTTAGTTTACAAAAAATTGATCATAAAGCATTTCGTGTGTTAATAAAGCATTGCTTTTTGGGGAAAATACTGTTGAATTTGGGCTCAGGGAAATCCACCGTTGAAAAGATATTTGCTAAGCTGGAAACAGGCGAAATGAGCACCGAGGACAATGGTGCTCTAAAGATGCGAAAGCTATGTGCAAAGTGGGTGCCTCGCAAGTTCATAATCCAACAAAAACAACTAATAACTGATACTTAGACGTGTTTGAGTGCTCTCTAATCGCAATAAAACCGAATTCTGTGTGTGACAATAGAAACATAGCTCCATCATTTCCCACTGGAGTCCAATCGACAGTCATTCTAGTGGACTGCACATGATGAACCGACTCTCAAGCGTGGGAAAGACGAGAAAAGTCGGCTGGGAAAGGCATAATGACAGCAGTCTTTGCAGGACGCACGTCAACGACTGAGTTACTGAGCCAGCTATAATCTATTTCACCGTTTTTGATTGCAGTTATTTTCTACTTCATTTCAAATACTTAGCAAATTGTATTATTTTTTGAGGAAGAATCTGTTAAAAAGGTACGCGTATATTCAAATGATTCCTACAAACATGAATTTTGAACAAATGCTTATGATTTGAAATATAATTTTTGTATTTATGAGTTGTATTAAATTTTGACATAAAGAGATAAAAGGTATCCTATGTCCTTACCCTGGTTCTAAGCTACTTCCCCACCAATTTTCAGCCAATCGGTCAAGCCGTTTTCATGTTATGTCGTGACAACGGAAAACGGGATCTCATTTTTATATATATAGATTATAAATACAAGGTGCTTTCCAAAGTAAACAGGACTTTTTGAATCTAGCGCCCCCTGGTGGCGCCATCTATATGTCGACTGGTGCGTTAGAATCTGCTATCTCTATCGATTGTCCAGTGAGAATTTCATGACATTTCATTGATTGGAAGTGAAATTATTGCGTTTTAAGTGTCAGTATGTTTGTGTTATCGGTGCGAAAATGAGCTTCGAACAAAGAGCCAACATTAAATTTTGTTTTAAAATTGGTAAAACTTTTACCGAAACGTTTCAATTGATGAAACAAGTTTATGGCGATGATTGCCTATCCCGTAGCAGAGTGCACGAGTGGTTTCAACGTTTTCAAAGTGGTCGTGAGGACATAAATGACGATCAACATGTGGGCCAATCAAAATCCGTGATCACCGGAAATTCCATCGAAACTGTGCGTGTATTCATCAAAAATCAGCCGAAATCATTATTGAAATTCATGGAAATTGAACATCTCCAAAACATCGATTTATCGCATTTTGACCGAACATTTTGGGCTTACGAAAGTTGTGTGCACGGTTTGTTCCGCACAAATTGACTGACGACCAAAAATTGCTCAGAATCCAACATTCGAAAAACGATTATTTGACCAAAAATCGCATTTTAACCATTAACCACTACTCCCAGTATTCACCTGATATGGCACTGTGCGATTTATTTTGTTTCGGAAAAATGAATTTGCCCATGAAAGGAAAGCGTTATGCAGACGTAGAGGCCATTCGAAAGACTTGCACCGGCGTACTGGCGGCCATACCGGCCAACGAGCTAAAACACTCGTTCGACATGCTTTTGGGCCGTGCAAGAAGCTGTATTGAAGCAAAAAGAGACTATTTTGAATAAATATAATTGATTTTTGCCAGAAAAAATCATTTGTTCTTCGTATAAAACAAATAAGTTAAAGTTTGATTAGAAATACGAAAAGACTTGTCGACTACCCAAATATTTAG
>NW_024391834.1:0-506 GCF_016617805.1 Bactrocera tryoni
ATCTTATTTTCAGGTATAAAGTCGATTTTCTTGTATATACACATTTAGCATATTGAATCGCCCTAAATCATTACTTTAATAGATTTAAGTTAATTAACCTTCTTCATCTTACCGTAGTTGACATGAAGCCACACCGGCAATGCAGTTGGAAGAAATCGACAATCTTATGTTCAGGTATAAAGTTGACTTTCTTGTAATTACACATTTAGCAATCGATATTGAGTTGCTTCAAATCATTTATTTAACATCTTTAAGTTAATTTACCTTCTTCATCTTATTGAAGTTGACATAAAGCCATAACAGCAGTGCATTTGGAAGAATTCGACAATCTTATATTCAGGTATAAAGTCCATTTTCTTGTATATATGTTAGCACGACACATATTAACAAACGTTAAGACACGCATACTATTACACCAACATTCTTTAGCGCAACATAACACCTCATTATGTTTATGTTAAGACATAGGCATCGAACTAATAAAGTCGCTGACGTTGCGGCATGTG
>NW_024391835.1:0-822 GCF_016617805.1 Bactrocera tryoni
TTTTTTCCAAATGCACTGCCGTTATGGCTTTATGTCAACTTCTGTAACATGAAGAAGGTTAATTAACTTGAATATGTTAAGCTAATGATTTGAAGCAACTTGATATGGACTTATAAATGTGGATATGCAAGAAAATCGGTTTTATACCGAAATGTAAAATTATGGAATTTTTTCCAAATGCACTGCCGTTATGGCTTTATGTCAACTTCTGTAACATGAAGAAGGTTAATTAACTTGAATATGTTAAGCTAATGATTTGAAGCAACTTGATATGGACTTATAAATGTGGATATGCAAGAAAATCGGTTTTATACCGAAATGTAAAATTATGGAATTTTTTCCAAATGCACTGCCGTTATGGCTTTATGTCAACTTCTGTAACATGAAGAAGGTTAATTAACTTGAATATGTTAAGCTAATGATTTGAAGCAACTTGATATGGACTTATAAATGTGGATATGCAAGAAAATCGGTTTTATACCGAAATGTAAAATTATGGAATTTTTTCCAAATGCACTGCCGTTATGGCTTTATGTCAACTTGAGTAAGATGAAGAAGGTTAATTAACTTGAATATGTAAAGCTAATTATTTGAAGCAAATGTGGATATGCAAGAAAATCGGTTTTATACCTAAATGTAAAATTATGGAATTTTTTCCAAATGCACTGCCGTTATGGCTTTATGTCAACTTCTGTAACATGAAGAAGGTTAATTAACTTGAATATGTTAAGCTAATGATTTGAAGCAAATATGTATATTCAAGAAAATCGGTTTTATACCTAAATGTAAAATAGTGGAATTTTTTCCAAATGCACTGCCGTT
>NW_024391836.1:0-1507 GCF_016617805.1 Bactrocera tryoni
GCGTAGACACCGCTTACGCGATTATAGCCGAGTTAATAACAGCGCGCCAGTCGCTTCTTCCTTTCGCTACGTGACGCCAATTGGATGGTTCCAAGCGAAGTTGCAGGTCCTTCTCCACTTGGTCCTTGCAACGGAGTGGAATTCTTCCATCTTCCTCTGCTTCCCCCGGTGGTTATTGCGTCGCATACTTCTTCAGAGCTGGAGAGTGTTTTCATCCATCCGGACAACATGACCTAGCCAGCTGCAGCTTCACTCGTCTTTTACCTCGCTGAACTATGTCAATGTCGTCGTATATCTCGTATAGCTGGTCGTTCCATCGAATGCGATATTCGCCGTGGCCAACGCGCAAAGGACCATAAATCTTTCGCAGAACTTTTCTCTCGAAAACTCGCAACGTCGACTCATCAGTTGTTGACATCGTCCAAGCCTCTGCACCATATAGCAGGACGGGAATTATGGGCGACTTATAGAGTTTGGCTTTTGTTCGTCGAGAGAGGACTTTACTTTTCAATTGCCTACTCAGTCCGAAGTAGAACCTGTTGGCAAGAGCAATCCTGCGTTGGATTTCCAGGCTGACATTGTAGGTGGTGTTAATACTGGTTCCTAAATAGACGAAATTATCTACAACTTCAAAGTTATGACTGTCAACAGTGACGTGAGTGCCAAGTCACGAGTGCGACGACTGTTTGTTTGATGACAGGAGATATTTCGTCTTGCCCTCGTTCACTGCCAGACCCATTTTCTGTGCTTCCTTGTCCAGCCTGGAGAAAGCAGAACAAACGGCGCGGGTGTTGAGGCCGATGATATCAATATCGTCGGCATACGCCAGCAGCTGTACACTCTTATAGAAGATGGTACCTTCTCTGTTTAGTTCTGCAGCTCGAACTATTTTCTCCAGGAGCAGGTTGAAGAAGTCGCCTTGTCTGAAACCTCGTTTGGTATCGAACGGCTCGGAGAGGTCCTTCCCGATCCTGACGGAGCTTTTCGTGTTGTTCAACGTCAGTTTACAAAGCCGTATTAGTTTTGCGGGGATACCAAATTCAGACATCGCGGCATAAAGGCAGCTCCTTTTCGTGCTGTCGAAAGCAACTTTGAAATCGACGAAGAGGTAGTGTGTGTCGATGGTCCTTTCACGGGTCTTTTCCAAGATATGGCGCATGGTGAATATCTGGTCGGTTGTTGATTTGCCAGGTCTAAAGCCACACTGATAAGGTCCAATCAGTTTGTTGACGGTGGGCTTTAATCTTTCACGTGTTTGAATAGCTCTGCCGGAAATCCGTCGGCCCCTGCCGCTTTGTTGTTCTTCAGGCGGGCAATTGCTATTCGAACTTCTTCATGGTCGGGTAACGAAACGTCTGCTCCATCGTCATCGATTGGGGAATCGGGTTCTCCTTCTCCTGGTGTTGTTCGTTCACTGCCATTCAGCAGACTGGAGAAGTGTTCCCTCAATAATTTAAGTATGCTCTGGGCATCAGTGACTAGATCACCTTGGGGGTTCTACAAGAGT
>NW_024391837.1:0-587 GCF_016617805.1 Bactrocera tryoni
TTTTTTTATATTTCGAACATCAACATCCATTTTTGGATTCTCCTTTTTCGACACGGTGCCGCAATCGCTTCGATCGACATCGTTCCACCCGCGCCGATTTACAGCGATCCAACAAAGTTCGACGCGATAAACTAAATAAACTATTGTTCTGTAGACAAAAGATCATTTTAAATAAATTGTACATTTTAAATTCTAAAAGACATCTTTTCCTTTTTAAAGACTAGAGCGAGTGTAAGTGCAAATTGAATCTTCAAGATACAGTGATTTGTATTCCCCAATAAATTGGGTCAACAGTTATTCACTTATCATATATTAAATATCTAATTTGTATTCTGAATTATATACCAATTACATTTGATAACAGTTGACATAGACAGGCAACAGATTTTTTATTGCCACTCCGGTGAATGAACGTCTAGCCACAATCCGCATCAAAGCGAGGTTCTTCAACATATCGCTGATTTGCGCCCACGCCCCAACGGAAGAGAAGGACGATGTGGCCAAAGATGCCTTCTATGAGCGCTTGGAGCGCGCTTATGAGAGCTGCCCCCGCCACGATGTCAAAATCGTTCTTGGCGACTTTAACG
>NW_024391838.1:0-549 GCF_016617805.1 Bactrocera tryoni
GTTTTCATTAGAATTAAGTGCTAATTTACAATACATTGGTTTAAGAGACCAGTACTTGCTTTCAGTCATCTAATGAAAATTATGAACTACTATGCAGCTGTCACTAAAATTCGAATTTGTGAATTTATAGGTAGAACTACACGATTATCAACGTCTAGTAGTCGGTATCCGTCTGCTGCTAATTCATTAGTTGGAACTATATATGTATCGAATTCTACATTTATAAATTCTGTATATTGGTAGCTTCAATATCATTGATGTCCAATAACCTTTAATGTAACTGAGGGTTCATTAATTTCATCTAATAAATACAGTAGTCCAAGAGAAGGAAAAGCAATAAATAGTAGAACAATTGCTGGAAGAATTGTTCAAATTATTTCATTGGTTTGACCGTGTAAAAGATTTCGGTAAGTGTATGAATTAAGGTAGGTAGGTAGGTAGGTAGGAGTGCAGCCCTATCGGTCTCAATTAACACTTGATGTGCCATTTTGATGCACTGTTCGTAGAACCTCCTGTATCTGCTATTACGTTTCACCTTCTCTTTCAAAC
>NW_024391839.1:0-1928 GCF_016617805.1 Bactrocera tryoni
ATTGTACAGAGAAGGCATCAGATGGAATTCAAAATAGCGTTACATTGGAAGAAGGCGTGGTTGTAAACCGATTTCATGCATATTTCGAACATGTCATCAGGGTGTTAAGAAAATATTATATACCGAATTTCATTGAAATCGGTAGAGTAGTTCCTGAGATATGTTTTTTGGTCCATAAGTGGGCGACGCCACACCCATTTTCAATTTCTAAAAAAGCCTAGGTGCAGCTTCCTTCTGCCATTTATTCCGTAAAATTTAGTGTTTCTGACGTTTTTTGTTAGTCGGTTAACGCACTTTTAGTGATTTTCAACATAACCTTTGTATGGGAGGTGGGCGTGGTTATTATCCGATTTCTTTTATTTTTGAACTGTATATGGAAATGTCTGAAGAAAATTACTCTATAGAATTTGGTTGACATAGCTATATTAGTTTCCGAGATATGTACAAAAAACTTAGTAGGGGGCGGGGCCAAGCCCACTTTTCCAAAAAAATTACGTCCAAATATGCCCCTCCCTAATGCGATCCTTTGTGCCAAATTTCACTTTAATATCTTTATTTATGACTTGGTTATGACACCTTATAGGTTTTCGGTTTTCGCCATTTTGTGGGCGTGGCAGTGAGCCGATTTTGCGCATCTTCGAACTTAACCTTCTTATGGAGCCAAAAAATATGTGTACCAAGTTTCATCATGATATCTCAATTTTTACTCAAGTTACAGCTTGCACGGACGGACGGACAGACGAACGGACGGACGGACAGACGGACGGACAGACAGACATCCGGATTTCAACTCTACTCGTCACTCTGATCACTTTGTTATATATAACCCTATATCTGACTCTTTTAGTTTTAGGACTTACAAACAACCGTTATGTGAACAAAACTATTATATGTACTCTCCTTAGCAACTTTGTTGCGAGAGTATAAAAAGTAAGTGCCTCGTCCATATAGTTTAGTTCTTGATTTATCGCGCTTTTAGTAGTTTTAAACACAGTTCCATATTTTAATTTAATGCTTAACTGTACTGTTCACAAGCGCACAACCCTATGTAGGGGATATTTCGCCTTCTCACTTTAGCTCGCCTTCAAACGGATGTTCTTAGGCTACCCAGAGGATACTTGGTCAAAGACCGGAGGTAGTGAGCTGCTTGAGTCATATGTAAAAGAATCGTTTCTGGCCACTCCCAACTGAATGGCGATCAGAGAACTTTCCTCACTTGCGAGAACTTCTACACATGACTCCATCCTCCAACTGATTTCTTCAACCTCCTTCTGGAGAAAATAGTTCGAGCTGCAGAACTAAATAGAGAAGGTACCATCTTTTATAAGAGTGTACAGCTACTGGCGTATGCCGATGATATTGATATCATCGGCCTCAACACCCGCGCCGTTAGTTCTGCTTTCTCCAGACTGGACAAGGAAGCAAAAGAAATGGGTCTGGCAGTGAACGAGGGCAAGACGAAATATCTCCTGTCATCAAACAAACAGTCGTCGCACTCGCGACTTGGCACTCACGTCACTGTTGACAGTCATAACTTTGAAGTTGTAGATAATTTCGTCTATCTTGGAACCAGTGTAAACACCACCAACAATGTCAGCCTAGAAATCCAACGCAGGATAACTCTTGCCAACAGGTGCTACTTCGGACTGAGTAGGCAATTGAGAAGCAAAGTCCTCTCTCGACAAACAAAAACCAAACTCTCGCTCGTCGCTCATAATTCCCGTCATGCTATATGGTGCAGAGGCTTTGACGATGTCAACAACTGATGAGTCGACGTTGCGAGTTTTTGAGAGAAAAGTTCTGCGAAAGATTTATGGTCCTTTGCGCGTTGGCCACGGCGAATATCGCATTCGACGGAACGATGAGCTGTACGAGATATACGACGACATTGACATAGTTCAGCGAATTAAAAGACAGCGGCTACGCCA
>NW_024391840.1:0-553 GCF_016617805.1 Bactrocera tryoni
ACATTTAAGTTAATAAGCTTCCTTCATCTTACCGAAGTTGACATAAAGCCATAACGGCAGTGCATTTGGAAGAATTCGACAGTCGTATATTCAGCTAAAAAGTCGATTTTATGACATAAAGCAATAACGGCAGTGCATTTGTGAGAATTTGACAATCTTATATTCAGGTACAAAGTCGATTTTCTTGAATGTACACATTTAGCAGTCGATATTGAGTTGCTTTAAATCATTAGTTTAACATATTTAAGTTAATTAGCCTTCTTCAGCTTACCGGAGTTGACATAAAGCCATAACGGCAGTGCATTTGCAAGAATTTGACAATCTTATATTCAGGTACAAAGTCGATTTTCTTGTATATACACATTTAGCAGTCGATATTAAGTTGCTTCAAATCATAAACATCAAATACTTAAGTTAATTAACCTTCTACATCTTATCGAAGTTGACATAAAGCCATAACGGCAGTGCATTTGGAAGAATTCGACAATCTTATATTCAGGTATAAAGTCGATTTTCTTGTATATACACATTTAGCAGTCGATTTTGAGTTGCT
>NW_024391841.1:0-4270 GCF_016617805.1 Bactrocera tryoni
GGTCGAGCACGACGAATGCGTGACAAAAGACGCTTCATAACACCAAGGTAAAACACAGCATTAATCGTTTGGCCAGGTGGGACGAACTCTCGGTGTACAATACCCACGGAATCGTAAAAACAAATCAGCATTGTCTTTATTTTTGACTTCTGAAGACGACCGACTTCTGATCGTCACAGAGGTCCTCACGACCTTCTTGGAATCGCTTAAACCACTCATGCACATTACTACGGGATAGGCACTGATCACCATAAACTTTTTTCATCATTTGAAATGTTTCAGTAAACGTTTTCCTAAGTTTAAAACAAAATTTAATACTTGCTCTTTGTTCAAAATGCATTTTACGACCGATGACCAAAAGCTGCTGTCACTTTTTGATCATAACATCGATTGTAGTTATCCAATTGTCTTAAAATGTTTACAAAATGTCAACAAGAGATCAAACTTTTTATTTCATATACCCACCAATAGGTGGCGCCAGCAGAAACAGTTATATTTAAAAAGTTCAGTTTCTTTTGCGACAGACCTTGTATAAGGAATAATATCCACTAGATGTTTGAAAACCTTGATTTTAGTTGTATAGGGTCTTGGGCGGGTTTTACATCATTTTATCCAAAACACGTTGTCTGAATTCTATTTAGATAACTCACGTATTTGCCGATATATGCAGTTTAAAGTCATCTAGAAATTCGGTAATTTTTCTAATAAGTTTATATAGACTAAGCGAAATAAATATTGATCCGATTCATTTTTAACACAAAGTCAACCATACGCACATAGTCCAATTGCGATAATTGATATCAGCGGTGCTATGCCAATACTCTATTTTTGGCCTCGTCTCCTATAAAGACTCTTGTATCATCCTGAATGTAAAATTTAATATATCTGGACCACTTTAAAAGTGCATTTACATAAGGGCGGAGAAGCAAAATTTGCACCAAGTGGATTAAAGTGTCGAAACGATACGCCGACTGCTTTGTGATGTGAGTTTATTTGGAAGATGCCTTGCTAAAAACCTCTACTAACTCACTTCACTCTATTGGCAACAGAATATACGGCCTGTCGAAAGCAATAATTTGCTAAGTCCACAGGTGTAAGAATGTGGGACGGACGGGTAAATATTCAAACGAATTTCAACTCGTCTAAGCATTCTGATAATAAATGTACATATATCCATATCGATTATTCTAATGATTATATTGATAAATAAATTTAACGAAATTATAAGCATTACATATTAATATTCGCAGTAATGTGACACATTTCTCATTTCTGGCCTCATTTGGTAGTAAGAAAAAGGCGAAGTTTCACTGAAACTTTTAATTCAAGGTACTAGAGGGTGATTTTATCATATTTACAATTATAGATTTACTTTAAACAACTGCAATTAGTTAGTGTGATTGTGAAAATACCAAATTCCTCTTCACCGTAGGTGCAATGATAAATAAAATCTAATGATTTAAATTGTTTAATATTGTTTAGGCAATATTAAGATTATTGAACGGACGAAATATCCATATCCTTTACATCGTATTCCATATATTTACTTATGTAGGTCCCACTCACTACTTCTCACTTATTGATTTATATAGAAAGGAAACTAATTTTTTGCCATACAATTTTTTAATGCGAAAGTATCACAATTTGTCTTAATATTGATATTGACAATATGTAACTCTTTAAGATAATTATAGGGAATAATATAATACGAAAATAAATGACCTGTAGTAAATAAAAGAAGACAGTTAAGGTACCTCACATACAATCACCTATACATAAGGAGTGAACTCAGCAGATGTTTGAAAATGCTGATATAAATTATCTGGGGCCAGGGCAAGTTTTCATCTGATTTAAGCAATTGTATGCTCAAAAACACTTTTATTGGAAAAACACAATATCTCTTAATTTCGTAACGATAAATCACATAATGACCGATATGTGAGTTCTGTCGGTCGACTGGAAGTTCACAGATCTTTATATTAGGTTAATGGCGGCTAAGGGAAGTATTAATATTAGTGTTATAACCTGGAAATTCACAACTGTATCGTAAAGTTCGACACTTTTTATGTAATATATACTCAGAATAATTTGACATACGAGCGCTATTCGTGTTGTTTATAGAAACTTAAAATATTTATTCAGACCAAAAATGGAATTAGACCACAAATAATTTAGTGCGATTATTTTCCAACTTTTGGCGTGAATTAACTCAGTCACAGAGAATCAATGAACTTAATTCAGTTTATGATGATGAAGCTCCATTAAGTACCAGCATTTGTCGATATGATCGTGAAAGCGTTGTTGTTTCAGAAACTATTGATATTGCAAGATCGTCATGTGACATGTCGTGAGACTAATAATAACTCCCACAACTATAATTCGACTTTGCGTGGAATTAGTGAAGTTACTTTTTACTTCCTTGCATATTATCACTTGGCCGTAAACAGCAGATTCCCAAGTTTTCTTCGGTGCAAGAAATTCTGTACTTTGGGAATAAAAAGTTATAAAATTAGTGGTGAAAAGTGTTTAATTGATTCACTGAAAACATTGTTTGTGTAGAAAAGAAGAAAGATTCAGTTTTGATTTTGTGTCATTACGGACTCATAAAGTTTACGCTTTACACAATAAGCACCATTGCAGTACCCGCATACTTAAAGATACTCTTTTTCAGCGGCTTTTTCCTGCTGCATGTGGACGAAGTTCTTTTTAAAATATTAGAGATTTATTTAGGGAGTGGTTTCCTTGGAATTTGTTAAATGCTCAGAGTTGGAAGATCGTCCAAAACCGACGCTTATTTTCTACACAACATGAGTAAAGGCAACTGAACTGATAGAAATCAATTCAGTTCAGTTGCCTTTACTCTGGATAACTAAAATATCAATAAGTAAGGAAGAGTCAAGTTCAGGTAAAACCATGGCAGCTTGTAAAGATTAAAGCCGGGGTTAGTTATATGAGGTTTATGGCAAAATTTCCCCCGATTTTACTCATTCTAAATACAAATATGTACTATTATAAGAAAAACACGTTATCTCAATTTTATTAAGATAACTCAAATATTGGCCGATATATGTGGTACAAAGTCACCCGGAAGCTCGGCGGCAAATTTAAATATTGCGTTAATTTCCATACCTACACTTGTAGTATTCGGTATGAAACTCGAAGAGAATACATAGTACTCAGTACTTGTAAACTACCAATGCCTATTGAAAAGATTTCGCTCATTTGGAATATTGGTTAAAAGGCTTACAAGAATTTATATATTATACTTATTTTTCAGTTCCATTTGAACATGTTTCTTATGTATATATTATTTTATGCTTTGATCGCGATTTTTTTTAATGTTGAAATTAGCTAATCGGTCCGGTTTTTTTGATAAATAAATACATTTATGATGAATATAAAATTATTATTTTTTATGTTTATTTATTGAGTGTAAGTAAAATGGGTGTAAGGAGGATGGGGTCATGTGTAGAAGTTCACGCAAGTGAGGAAAGTTCTCTGATCGCCATTCACTTGGGAGTGGCCAGAAACGATTCTTTTACATATGACTCAAGCAGCTCACGACTTCCGGTCTTTGACCAAGTATCCTCTGGGTAGCCTAAGAACATCCGTTCGAAGGTGAGCTAAAGTGAGAAGGCGAAACACCCTGCATAGGGTTGCGCGCTGGGTTTGGGACCCGCCACGTAAAAAGCTCACCCCAATGAAAAACCAACAGCAGCCTCGGATGAGACCCCCTTTGATGACGACCATGGCAAACGAAAGAAGGACTACGAATTAAGGGCATGCACCTGGAATGTCCGGTCCCTTAATTGGGAAGGTGCCGCTGCCCAGCTGGTTGATGTCCTCGTAAAAACAAAAGCTGACATCACCGCCGTCCAAGAAATGCGATGGACGGGACAAGGACAGAGACGAGTAGGTCCTTGTGACATTTACTACAGTGGCCATATAAAGGAGCGCAAGTTTGGTGTGGGATTCGTGGTGGGAGAGAGACTCCGTCGCCGAGTACTATCATTCACTCCGGTGAATGAACGTCTAGCCACAATCCGCATCAAAGCGAGGTTCTTCAACATATCGCTGATCTGCGCCCACGCTCCGACGGATTAGAAGGACGATGTGACCAAAGATGCCTATTATGAGTGCTTGGAACGCACTTATGAGAGATGCCCCCGCCATGATGTCAAAATCGTGCTTGGCGACTTTAACGCCAGGGTGGGCAAAGAAGGTATCTTTGGCACTACGGTCGGTAAATTCAGCCTCCACGAGGAAACAT
>NW_024391842.1:0-593 GCF_016617805.1 Bactrocera tryoni
ATATATGTGTATATAGAAAAATTATGCGAGTGGTTGTTTGTCTGGGATAAAGTCTCAACCTACTAAAGCGATTAAAAAAATTACCCCACTTTTTATGGTTTGACATGGAACTAAAAAGATCGGAAAGCGTATAACCCACGGGAGATGTCTGTTAAAAGCCAAAAAAATTACAAAAGAATAAAAATTCATTTTTATAAACATAAAGCATATGTTCAAAACAAAATGCAGAAACTTAAAACATTATAATTTTAGTGCCAATGTCAAAAACAACCAAACTCAATCATAGGTTCACTTCTGTCGTCGAAAGATCACTGGGAACATTTTGACTGGGGGAGCATTTAATGGAAAATGGTCCTTTGTGGTATAGTCTTTATTTATTACATTTTCCAATGAATTAACTAGTTCCTTTGTCTAAAATGATTTACTTTAAAGAAAATGAAGTTATATTTTAAAGCAAAGCATGAAATTAGATCTATTGATTATAAGAAACTGGCTTTTGAACGGGGAAGTACACAAATTTCTTTAATATGTAAACCGCTAAAAACTTGAAATATGATTCGCCAATTTAGATTTTCAAGAAATGTTTCAAACAT
>NW_024391843.1:0-4044 GCF_016617805.1 Bactrocera tryoni
TTATGGCTTTATGTCCACTTTAGTAAGATGAAGAATGTTAATCAACTTTAATATGCGAAGATTACGATTTGACGCAACTTGATATGGATTTCTTAATGTGTATGTGCAAGAAAATCGGTTTTATACCTAAACGTAAAATTATGGAATTTTTCCAAATACACTGCCGTTATGGCCTTATGTAAACATTGGTAAGATAAAGAAAGTTAATTAACTTTAACATGTAAAGTTAATGATTTGAAGCAACTTGTTCTGGATTTCTTAATGTGTAAATATGTACAAGAAAATCGGTTTCATACCTAAATGTAAAATTGTGGAATTTTTCCAAATGCACTGCCGTTATGGCTTTATGTCAACTTTAGTAAGATGAAGAATGTTAATCAACTTCAATATGCGAAGATTACGATTTGAGGCAACTTGATATGGATTTCTTAATGTGTATGTGCAAGAAAATCGGTTTTATACCTAAACGTAAAATTATGGAATTTTTCCAAATACACTGCCGTTATGGCCTTATGTAAACATTGGTAAGATAAAGAAAGTTAATTAACTTTAACATGTAAAGTTAATGATTTGAAGCAACTTGTTCTGGATTTCTTAATGTGTAAATATGTACAAGAAAATCGGTTTCATACCTAAATGTAAAATTGTGGAATTTTTCCAAATGCACTGCCGTTATGGCTTTATGTCAACTTTAGTAAGATGAAGAATGTTAATCAACTTCAATATGCGAAGATTACGATTTGAGGCAACTTGATATGGATTTCTTAATGTGTATGTGCAAGAAAATCGGTTTTATACCTAAACGTAAAATTATGGAATTTTTCCAAATACACTGCCGTTATGGCCTTATGTAAACATTGGTAAGATAAAGAAAGTTAATTAACTTTAATATGTAAAGTTAATGATTTGAAGCAACTTGTTCTGGATTTCTTAATGTGTAAATATGTACAAGAAAATCGGGTTCATACCTAAATGTAAAATTATGAAATTTTTCCAAAAACACTGCCGTTTTGGTTTTATGTCAACTTTAGTAAGATGAAGAAAGTTAATTAACTTTAATATGTAAAGTTAATGATTTGAAGCACCTTGCTATGGATTTCTTAATGTGTATATGCAAGAAAATCGATTTTATACATAAATGTAAAATTATGGAATTTTTCCAAATACACTGCCGTTATGGTTTTATATCAACTTTAGTAAGATGAAGAGAGATAATTAACTTTAATATGTAAAGTTAATGATTTGAAGGAACTTGATATGTGTTTCTAAATGTGTATATGCAAGGAAATCGGTCTTATACCTAAATGTGAAATTATGAAATTTTTCCACACACACTGCCGTTATGGCTTTGTGTCAACTTTAGTAAGATGAAGAAAGTTAATTAACTTTAATATGTAAAGTTAATGATTTGAAGCAACTTGATATGGATTTCTAAATGTATATAAGCAAGAAACTCGGTTTTATCCCTAAATGTAAAATTGTAGAATTTTTCCAAATGCACTGCCGTTATGGCTTTATGTCAACCTTAGTAAGATGAAGAAATTAAATAACTTCATTCTGTAAAGTTAATGATTTGAAGCAACTTGATATGGATTTCTAAATGTGTATATGCAAGGAAATCGGTTTTATACCTAAATGTAAAATTATGGAATTTTTCCAAATGCACTGCCGTTATGGCTTCATGGCAACTTTAGTAAGGTAAAGAGAGTTAATTAACTTTAATATGTAAAGTTAATAAGTTGAAGCAACTTAATATGGATTTCTAAATGTGTATATGCAAGGAAATCGGTTTTATACCCAAATGTAAAATTATGGAATTTTTCCAAATGCACTGCCGTTATGGCTTTATGTCAACTTTAGTAAGATGAAGAAAGTTAATTAACTTTAATATGTAAAGTTAATGATTTGAAGCAACTTGATATGGATTTCTAAATGTGTATATGCAAGGAAATCGGTTTTGTACCTAAATGTAAAATTATGGTATCTTTCCAAATGCACTGCCGTTATGGCTTCATGTCAACTTTAGTAAGATAAAGAGAGTTAATTAACTTTAATATGTAAAGATAATGATTTGAAGCAACTTGATATGGATTTCTAATTGTGTATATGCAAGGAAATCGGTTTTATACCCAAATGTAAAATTATGGAATTTTTCCAAATGCACTACCGTTATGGCTTCATGTCAACTTTAGTAAGATAAAGAGAGTTAATTAACTTTAATATGTAAAGTTAATGATTTGAAGCAACTTGATATGGATTTCTTAATGTGTATATGCAAGAAAATCGGTTTTATACCTAAATGTAAAATTATGGAATTTTTCCAAATGCACTGCCGTTATGGCTTTATGTCAACTTTAGTAAGATGAAGAAAGTTAATTAACTTTAATAAGTAAAGTTAATGATTTGAAGCAACTTGCTATGGATTTCTAAATGTGTATACGCAAGAAAATCGGTTTTATACCTCAATGTTAAATTATGGAATTTTTCCAAATACACTGCCGTTATGGCCTTATGTAGACATTGGTAAGATAAAGAAAGTTAATTAACTTTAATACGTAAAGTTAATGATTTGAAGCAACTTGTTCTGGATTTCTTAATGTGTATATATGTACAAGAAAATCGATTTTATACCTAAATGTAAAATTATGGAATTTTTCCAAACGCACTGCCGTTATGGATTTATGTCAACTTTAGTAAGATGAAGAATGTTAATCAACTTCAATATGCGAAGATTACGATTTGAGGCAACTTGATATGGATTTCTTAATGTGCATGTGCAAGAAAATCGGTTTTATACCTAAACGTAAAATTATGGAATTTTTCCAAATGCACTGCCGTTATGGCTTTATGTCAACTTTAGTAAGATGAAGAAGGTTAATTAACTTTAATATGTAAAGTTAATGATTTGAGGCAACTTGATATGGATTTCTTAATGTGTACATGCAAGAAAATCGGTTTTATACCTAAATGTAAAATTGTGAAATTTTTCCAAATGCACTGCCGTTATGGCTTTGTGTCAACTTTAGTAAGATGAAGAAAGTTAATTAACTTTAATATGTAAAGTTAATGATTTGAAGCACCTTGATATGGATTTCTAAATGTGTATATACAATAAAATCGATTTTATACCTAAATGTAAAATTGTGGAATTTTTCAAAATGCACTGCCGTTATGGCCTTATGTCAACTTAAGTAAGAAGAAGAAAGTTAGTTAACGTTAATATGTAAAGTTAATGATTTGAAGCAACTTGATATGGATTTCTAAATGTGTATGTATAAGCAAGAAAAGCGGTTTTATACCTAAATGTAAAATTGTGGAATTTTTCCAAATGCACTGCCGTTATGGCTTTATGTCAACTTTAGTAAGATGAAGAAAGTTAATCAACTTCAATATGCGAAAATTACGATTTGAGGCAACTTGATATGGATTTCTTAATGTGCATGTGCAAGAAAATCGGTTTTATACCTAAACGTAAAATTATGGAATTTTTCCAAATACACTGCCGTTATGGCCTTATGTAAACATTGGTAAGATAAAGAAAGTTAATTAACTTTAATACGTAAAGTTAATGATTTGAAGCAACTTGTTCTGGATTTCTTAATGTGTAAATATGTACAAGAAAATCGGTTTCATACCTAAATGTAAAATTGTGGAATTTTTCCAAATGCACTGCCGTTATGGCTTTATGTCAACTTTAGTAAGATGAAGAAAGTTAATCAACTTCAATATGCGAAAATTACGATTTGAGGCAACTTGATATGGATTTCTTAATGTGTATGTGCAAGAAAATCGGTTTTATACCTAAACGTAAAATTATGGAATTTTTCCAAATACACTGCCGTTATGGCCTTATGTAAACATTGGTAAGATAAAGAAAGTTAATTAACTTTAATACGTAAAGTTAATGATTTGAAGCAACTTGTTCTGGATTTCTTAATGTGTAAATATGTACAAGAAAATCGGTTTCATACCTAAATGTAAAATTGTGGAATTTTTCCAAATGCACTGCCGTTATGGCTTTATGTCAACTTTAGTAAGATGAAG
>NW_024391844.1:0-552 GCF_016617805.1 Bactrocera tryoni
AGAAACGAATTCAGCTAAATTTATGGAGATTGGTACAAATATGTTTAATATACACTCCAAATATCTTTAAGCATTAAAGCAGTGTACATAAATGGGCTTGTCTCAAAATAAAATCAAACACTTTTAACAATATCTCGATACCTAATTGTTTGTGAGGTACCTTAATGAAACCCAGGTAGTAGTCTTGTAGTATTATGGTCAATACTAACCCAAGTCCCATCTACTACAAATAATAATTTTCGTTTTTCTATGTGTTATACATAGATATACATATATATATATATATATAAAATTTATATTTTATTTATTTCAATCCTCTTGTTGACGTTTACACCTTAAGGGATAGTCCCAGTATGATCTTTCGAAAATTCACTGATTTTCACGATTTGTTTTTAATGTTGGAATTAACTAATCAGTCCGATTTATTTTTTTTATAAATAAATACATTAATGACGAATAAAAAAAATTTATGTTTATTTATTAGTTATATAACAGTTAGATAAATTGTTGATTAGAAGCCGACAAAAGTCGCTATCGCGCTAAGGAAGCCTT
>NW_024391845.1:0-1973 GCF_016617805.1 Bactrocera tryoni
TATCAGCCAGTCTTACAATTCACAATTACCAGATACTTAGAAAATTATGAAGAAATTAAATTGAGAGAACTGATTAATCATCACCTCCGAAACTTTAAAAGCTCCAATTGTAGAGAAAACAAGTTTAAAGCTAAGTTACTTTACTCATGAGAAAAATCACAATTTTTTGAGAATGTTCTGGAAATTATTTAAGATGTACATACATATGTTTTATAAAATTTTTATTTGAAAGCTTAAAGCTTTGAAAGCTCTGATGGTTTTGTGGTACTTTTTTTGTTAGTCTCAGCAAATGTTTTACAGTTGATAATCAAAGGTAACATATTTAGTCTGTCATCACAAAAATGTGTACTCTTTGAAGCTTCAAAAAGCTCAGATTAAATGGGAAAAACTTATAGTGAAAACGCTGAATTAATGTTCTGGAAATTAATTAAGATAAAATTTGTATTTGAAAGCTTAAAGCTTCGAAAGCTCTGATGGTTTTGTGGTACTTTTCTTGTTAGTTTCAGCAAATGTTTTACAGCTGACAATCAAAGGTAACATCTTTAGTCTGTGATCACAAAAATGTATACTCTTTGAAGCTTCAAAAAACTCAAATTAAATGGGAAAATCTTAAAGTGAAACAGTTGGTTTCTTCTTCTTAATTGGCGTAGACACTGCTTACGCGATTATAGCCGAGTTAACAACAGCGCGCCAGTCGTTTCTTTTTTTCGCTACGTGGCGCCAATTGGATATTCCAAGCGAAGCCAGGTCCTTCTCCACTTGGTCCTTCCAATGGAGTGGAGGTCTTCCTCTTCCTCTGCTTCCCCCGGCGGGTACTGCGTCGAATACTTTCAGAACTGGAGTGTTTTCGTCCATCCGGACAACATGACCTAGCCAGCGTAGCCGCTGTCTTTTAATTCGCTGAATTCGCCGTGGCCAATGCGCAGAGGAAAATAAATCTTTCGCAGAACTTTTCTCTCGAAAACTCGTAACGTCGGTTCATCGGTTGCTGTCATCGTCCAAACCTCTGCACCATATAGCAGGACGGGAATTATGAGCGACTTAAAGAGTTTGGCTTTTGTTCGTCGAGAGAGGACTTTACTTTTCAATTGCCTACTCGGTCCGAAGTGGCACCTGTTGCCAAGAGCAATCCTGCGTTGGATTTCCAGGCTGACATTGTTGGTGGTGTTAATACTGGTTCCTAAATAGACGAAATTATCTACAA
Organism: Bactrocera tryoni; assembly: GCF_016617805.1. Classification (NCBI taxonomy): domain Eukaryota; kingdom Metazoa; phylum Arthropoda; class Insecta; order Diptera; family Tephritidae; genus Bactrocera; species Bactrocera tryoni. Next base: position 1,205 of record NW_024391845.1, read on the forward strand.
CTTCAAAGTTATGACTGTCAACAGTGACGTTCCCCCTGCGGGTAGGGGGGACCCCTCCGGGTTCGAGGGGAAACCGAATACACCCGCGGTTAGGCATGCCTGTCGTAAGAGGCGACTAAGATCCTGGTCACCAGTCCAGGGCTGTATGGAAGCTCAACTGGTCGTAGCTTTGGCTACAAGGTCATACCAAAGACTTTAACCTGGTACCACGGGGATCAGTAGCCCCTGGAGTTCGCTCCAGTCTGCTCATTGGGTTTGGCCCTTTGTGGAGATTCGTGGTGGCTGTGGTTAAAACCCAAATCGCGGGAAGAACTGACCTTGTCAGTCGAATGTGGAGTTGCATTGCAACCGGGTGCCGGACCCAAAGTACGGCAGAGGTTTTAGATGGGCCTCGAGACCTACCAAGGTGGTTAGTGTGTCCATGCCACACTGCCAATTGGTACTGAAAATCGTTACCCAGTTTTCAGGGCGCTGATCGACGCATGGTATTGATCCGTTGTGCTTTTGAGCATCGTGGAGTTAAGCTGTCGACAGCAGGATCCCACGTAAAACACAATCAGACGTTGTCAACAGTGACGTGAGAGCCAAGTCGCGAGGGCGACGACTGTTTGTTTGATGACAGGAGATATTTCGTCTAACGGCGCGGGTGTTGAGGCCAATGATATCAATATCATCGGCGTACGCCAGCAGCTGTACAATCTTATAGAAGATGATACCTTCTCTATTTAGTTCTGCAGCTCGAACTAAACAGTTGGCTTAGTTATAAATA
>NW_024391846.1:0-1667 GCF_016617805.1 Bactrocera tryoni
TCGTTGTCCTTATTTCGTTTGCCATGGTCGTCATCAAAAGGGGGGTCTCTCATCCGAGGCGTGTTGCTTCCTTTCATTGGGGGTGTTTTTTTACGTGGCGGGTCCCAAACCCAGCGCGGAGGATGTTGTGCCTTCTCACTATTGCTCGCCCTCAAACGGATGTTCTTAGGCTACCCAGAGGATACTTGGTCAAGGACCGGAAGTCGTGAGCTGCTTGAGTCATATCTAAAAGAATCGTTTCTGGCCACTCCCAAGTGAATGGCGATCAGAAAACTTTCCTCACTTGCGTGAACTTCTACACATTACTCCATCCTATAACCGATTACATCAAATTTATTTTGTTGACTTTAAATGGTCTGGAGAGGTACGATCTAAGTTTTGTTTAAAACCTCTTATGATTATATTGTTGCTAGTTAGAGCGGTTTGTAGTTATTAAATCAATTTTTAGCATTGGAGCTATGTCTGAACGTAACGATAGCTAATCTGCATATGAAATGAAATAAATTTGCACGAATTGTGAATTTTGGCCTGATGATGGTAGAAGGCTACCTATTAGATGATACACTTGTCCTTCTATTTTAAAAGTAGGTATTAAAGTATCTTCCCTTATTTCTTTCGCGCCGAACGAGGTCATTTCAAAAAGGTTATTTTACCGAGGTATGTGGTTTAAATATTGTACGGACTGTGTTGACTTTTCTAGAAGCACAGCATATACCATTCGGTTCATCAGCCTATTTTTTGGCAAAACACTTAGAGCAGATCTATCCATGGCTCCGATTTGTACGGACAGCAGTTGAGCATAATCAATCTGTGAATCTTATCTGAAAGCCGATTTGTTACTATTAGCTAAAATCATTGATGTCCCTTGTCTTTCTCTTTGATCATGAAGGCGTTGGAAACGTTCAGAGTTTGACTTCCTAGTGAGACGTTGTATATTTCTAATATTTTGTTCTTCAAGCCGCTGCACCCGCTCCGTACTCGACTCTCGACCGCTCGAGTCCGGCATCCGATTGCAATTCGTATTTTCTTTGACTGGCAAAGCAATTTTCAGTTTCTGATGAAGATTCTTCATCACAGCATGTTTTTGATACCCTCGCCTGGGTACTATTTCTACAAAGTGCAGATCTGGAACTTTTGAGCATTTTAAAATGAAAAAAAGTTAAACTGGATTATATTAAAATCTATAAATATGTAATTGAAAAATTATAAGAACTACTTAAGTCGCAAAACTGTTTGGATAGTTATTTACTGAAAAATTAAAAAACAAAAAATGATGACAAATTCTTAAAAGAACTGATGTTTAATTCTGAAAAGATCTTTGTTTATTTTGAAAAAAAAACTTTTATTTTGGGTTGTTATTATTTTGGATTTAAAGTCTATATGTATACTTTTAGTATAGACAATATATTCTAGCAAAGTTTATTTCATTCCGCACACGACTGCCGCGTAGTGGATCGACCGCGCGATTGACCTTTTATAGCGGTGGCATTTATTCATATAAGTATGTTCATATGTTTTTAAACTGAAAAAACACTTTATTTCTTGATATTGACTCCCCTCCAGCACCAGTACCAGGGACACCTAAATCGCTTTTTATTATTACGGGGCATCTCGACAGGCAAAATAAGGTAGGCTGGAATAGTTGTATTATACAAGGTAAACTTTTT
>NW_024391847.1:0-3353 GCF_016617805.1 Bactrocera tryoni
GCTAAGAAAAAAATTTAATTATAGATATTAATATAGTCTGTAAATTAAGCCTAAAAGCAACAGAGGGATTGATATAATTAAGCAATTTGATTAAATTTGTATACTCTCGCAACAATGTTGCTAACGAGAGTATTATAGTTTTGTTCACATAACGGTTGTTTGTAAGTCCTAAAACTAAAAGAGTCAGATATAGGGTTATATATACCAAAGTGATCAGGGCGACGAGTAGAGTCGAAATCCGGATGTCTGTCTGTCCGTCCGTCTGTCCGTCCGTCCGTCCGTCCGTCTGTCCGTCCGTCCGTGCAAGCTGTAACTTGAGTAAAAATTGAGATATCATGATGAAACTTGGTACACGTATTCCTTGGCTCCATAAGAAGGTTAAGTTCGAAGATGGGCAAAATCGGCCCACTGCCACGCCCACAAAATGGCGGAAACCGAAAACCTATAAAGTGTCATAACTAAGCCATAAATAAAGATATTAAAGTGAAATTTGGCACAAAGGATCGCATTAGGGAGGGACATATTTGGAAGTAATTTTTTTGGAAAAGTGGGCGTGGCCCCGCCCCCTACTAAGTTTTTTGTACATATCTCGGAAACTATTATAGCTATGTCAACCAAACTCTACAGAGTCGTTTTCTTCAGGTATTTCCATATACAGTTCAAAAATGGAAGAAATCGGATAATAACCACGCCCACCTCCCATACAAAGGTTATGTTCAAAATCACTAAAAGTGCGTTAACCGACTAACAAAAAACGTCAGAAACACTAAATTTTACGGAAGAAGTGGCAGAAGGAAGCTGCCCCCAGGCTTTTTTTAAAAATTGAAAATGGGCGTGGCGCCGCCCACTTATGGACCAAGAAGCATATCTCAGGAGCTACTAGACCGATTTCAATGAAATTCGGTATATAATGTTTTCTTAACACCCTGATGACATGTACGAAATATGGCTGAAATCGGTTCACAACCACGTCTTCTTCCAATATAAAGCTATTTTGAATTCCATCTGATGCCTTCTTTGTATAATACGAGTATAAACATTAGGAACCAATGATGATAGCGGAATAAAACTTTACACAAATACGGTATTTGAAAAATATGTAAATGACGGATAATGAAATCTCGATTATCACTTTACCATGCGAGAGTATAAAATGTTCGGTGACACCCGAACTTAGCCCTTCCTTACTTGTTTTCCATATTTTTTTATTTATTGGATATGCTTTTTCCAAGCGTAACAATAGCTTATAAAATCTTAAATCTTTATAAAACAAGAAAAACGTTAACTTCGGCGGCACCGAAGCTAATATACCCTTCACAGGTGCATTTCTTTTAGTAATTATGTGTTCAGTTTGTATGGAAGCTATATGCTATAGTAATCCGATCTGAACAATTTTTTCGGAGATTACATTGTTGCCTTAGAAAATAATCTATACCAAATTTGGTGAAGATACATTGTCAAATGTGAAAGTTTTCCATACAAGAACTTGATTCCGATCGTTCAGTTTATATGGCAGTTATATGTTATAGTGGTCCGATATCGGCCGTTCCGACAAATGAGGAGCTTCTTGTTTGCAAAATATCAAAAGAATATCTTAAAAACTGAGGGTCTAGTTCGTATATATACAGACGGACATGGCTAAATCGACTCAGCTCGACATACTGATCATTTATATATGTACTTTATAGGGTCTCCGATGCTTCCTTCTGGGTGTAACAAACTTCGTGACAAACTTAATATACTCGGTTCAGGGTATAAAAATAGACAACTAGTATGCAGGCATATCTCTTCTTTTTTAGGCGTGTTTGATAGCAGGAATGTCCCATCTCGATCGGATCTCGAGTTTATTTACATATTTTATTTTGCTGTTCTCTACCTCTTTCTTTTACCTTCACAATGCCGAGATAAAGGTGAACAAGTGATTGTTTTATTCATTTTCAATTGGAACCTTTGTATTATATCACAGTCGTACACCGCAGTTGAATGCCATACATCCAAATTGACATCCGCATTGTATAAAAGCCCTTTTTTGTCTAGACTAAATTTAGATTTTCTATTTAATGGCCAATTTAAAGCTCTTATCTTCATGCATGTTATTTTTCTAGATATGTATATGTTTCTTCGTGTGAGCATTCTATCTAAGAGAATACCAAGATAAGTTATTTCATCCACTAGATGTTCTAAAGTAATGTTCATTTTTACTGCTGGGCACAATTTCGGTCTGAGAGACGAATTAAACGAATTTTTCCAAAAATGTGCTTTATTACGGTACTATTAAAAGTCTTATAGTACAAACATAAAACCACTAGCAAGCTCAGGTTTTTATATCCTGGACTTGAACGGTGGGACTCTTCATTTGCATCTATTTGACATTTGGTTTAAGTCATTAACCGATCTAAAAATTGCTTATTAATCAAGGGATATAATAGATACATCAGTTGGTCTTTCCGGTTTGCGTATTTAGTTCAAGACTCTCAGAGTTAATTGAGGTAAGGAGATTGCAACAGTCAGCCAACTATGTTGACAGAGAGGCGGCTATAAAGACATTTGAAAGAAATACAAAAATTTTTTAAGGGGTCACAAGGATTTCCTGGGATAAAACCCAGCCTTTTTTTCAACAATATTTTTCTCATATAAAAATTTAAATATTTTATCAGAATTTTCTATTGTTACAAACATACACTATGGTTTGAAAAAACTATTTTAAATTCGGCCATTGCGAAGCCATTTCCGTTGAGTCCTCGGGAAAAAGATGCGCCGCGTTGGCAGGATAACTCCTTACAGGATCATATAAAGTGAAAAATTCGTGTTTTAGTTAAAACCTTAACCTAGAACTTTGACGAAGGAAAAACTGAAATTTGGATTTTCAGCAGACATTTTTAATAAAAACTTAAAATTTCAGCGAAAATTTTGCGACATTTTTTTTCAAATAGTTGTAATCGAAAAAATCCTTCGTCTAAGTCTTTAAGAATAGTACCTCAAAGATCTGTGTAAATTTTCATGAAGACCGACTTCAAAAACACAGTTTCGAGAAAAACGCGTTTAAAGACGGCGCACTGAGTCTAGCTAGACTCGAGCGCATAAGTTCTCAAGACTGTATCTCCGAAACTATTACTCGGATCAACTTGGGAATTTAGGTCAATATTGTAGAGGAGGATAATAAGGCAATAATAAGGCAATAAAAAAACGATTTTTGTAACCCGTAAAACCCATGTAACCCCTAAAAAGAAGATCTTGGGAACGAAATTTATGGAATAAACGAACATTTGAGCTGTCCATTGAAGGACTATATTAAAGTAAACCCTCGTCTAAAAAATCCATATGAAAACACATGTTTCATTAAAGAAAATAAG
>NW_024391848.1:0-1421 GCF_016617805.1 Bactrocera tryoni
GTTATGGCTTTATGTCAACTTCAGTAAGATGAAGAAGGTAAATTAACTTAAATATGTTAAACTAATGATTTGAAGCAACTCAATATCGATTGCCAAATGTGAATATACAAGAAAATCGGCTTTATACCTTAATATAGCATTGTGGAATTCTTCCAAATGCACTGCCGTTATGGCTTTATGTCCACTTCAGTAAGATGAAGAAGGTAAATTAACTTAAATATGTTAAACTAATGATTTGAAGCAACTCAATATCGATTGCTAAATGTGTATATACAAGAAAATCGACTTTATATCTTATTATAAGATTGTGGAATTCTTCCAAATGCACTGCCGTTATGGCTTTATGTCAACTTCAGTAAGATGAAGAAGGCAAATTAACTTAAATAAGTGAAGTAAATGATTTGAAGCAACTCAATATCGATTGCCAAATGTGAATATACAAGAAAATCGGCTTTATACCTTAATATAGCATTGTGGAATTCTTCCAAATGCACTGCCGTTATGGCTTTATGTCCACTTCAGTAAGATGAAGAAGGTTAATTAACTTAAATATGTTAAACTAATGATTTGAAGCAACTCAATATCGATTGCTAAATGTGAATATACAAGAAAATCGACTTTATACCTTAATATAAGATTGTGGAATTCTTCCAAATGCACTGCCGTTATGGCTTTATGTCCACTTCAGTAAGATGAAGAAGGTTAATTAACTTAAATATGTTAAATTAATGATTTTAAGCAACTCAATATCGATTGCTAAATGTGAATATACAAGAAAATCGACTTTATACCTTAATATAGGATTGTGGAATTCTTCCAAATGCACTGCCGTTATGGCTTTATGTCCACTTCAGTAAGATGAAGAAGGTAAATCTACTTAAATATGTTAAACTAATGATTTGAAGCAACTCAATATCGATTGCTAAATGTGAATATACAAGAAAATCGACTTTATACCTTAATATAGGATTGTGGAATTCTTCCAAATGCACTGCCGTTATGGCTTTATGTCAACTTCAGTAAGATGAAGAATGCTAATTAACTTAAATAAGTGAAGTAAATGATTTGAAGCAACTCAATATCGATAGCTAAATGTGAATATACAAGAAAACCGACTTTATACCTTAATATAGGATTGTGGAACTATTCCAAATGCACGGCCGTTATGGCTTTATGTCCACTTCAGTAAGATGAAGAAGGTAAATCTACTTAAATATGTTAAACTAATGATTTGAAGCAACTCAATATCGATAGCTAAATGTGAATATACAAGAAAACCGACTTTATACCTTAATATAGAATTGTGGAATTCTTCCAAATGCACTGCCGTTATGGCTTTATGTCCACTTCAGTAAGATGAAGAAGGTAAATCTACTTAAATATGTTAAACTAATGATTTGAAGCAACTCAATATCGATTGC
>NW_024391849.1:0-1316 GCF_016617805.1 Bactrocera tryoni
ATCGTGGGATGGTATACTAATACCGACCCAAATTTTGGTATAGATTCATCGTTTTGGGAATTTATTAAGACTTATTGCAAAGTGTTCAGCCCCTTGCAAAAAAATTCAAGAGGAACAATTGCATTATAGTAATTTCGACGCCCAATGGCTTAAGCTGAAAATATCTACAGAGAAAATAGCAAGAGAATCAAGTCAGCAATTAACAAAAACGATTGGAAATCAAATTATCAGTTCTATAGAAAAACGAATCGAAATATTGTTAAAAAACAAATTTGCAATTTCGTGTTTTTCTAGGATCCCCGGTTTCAGCATAAAAGCAGTGCACCGATAAGGAGTTATACGCCATAAGTAATGTTTGTTATGCTGTACCACCAACTCAGGTAAAATGCGAATGACGTAATTAATTGAAGCATTTTTATTCTTTTGATTATTTTATAACAATAAACTGACACATGTAGATACATATGTGCGCATGATATTCCCACACAAATAATATACATACATATCATACATATTTATATGCGAGTAAATATGTATGTCGCCCTAAAAATTACAAATATTGTTCTACAATCGTCTCAAACATCATCATACATCATGCAAGCGCATATTCAACGAACAAAATTGATTCAATCATAAAATCAATTTCATACACCTTTCCCCGAGCATGCCTTTGCCCACAAGCAGCATTTGGCGAGGAAGGCAAAAGCTAAAATTCATAAATTGAATATACTATGTTTCTGAAAATATACTTACATATGAGAAATAAAAAGTGACAACACCGCAAATATAAGTATGAAAATATATTAAAATAAAATTGACAACATAGATTATTTGTCGATTTTCGATTTCAAACATTTTTCAAAGAAAATATTCAATATTCCTCTGATTTATGTGTACAGTCAATCCCGGTTAAGTAGTATTCCGCTTTAAAGCCAATACCTTTTAACTGCCTGTGCCTTGCTGCATCTCACGTTTGGTTTTTTAAAATATCATAAAAATTATTGTTTTAAGTACCTTTCACTTAATTATATACACTCGATTGTGTACCGTATTATATTTTTATTTATAACAAACCACAAAAATCTGTATTGTTTGGCATGTAACCGAGATTGACTGTATTTTTCATGGAGTGTATGTATGCAAATATGTAAATAAGACATATTGACTTGCGCGTGCCACGTTGTACACGAATAAGGGCGCTTGCTCAAATGCGATGTATGTATGTTTGTAAAAGTGTGTATGCTTCTGTTGAAACAAATATATGCATGTTTATTTTTTGTCGTGCCAACGTTACTATACAAATGTACATATGCATG
>NW_024391850.1:0-1545 GCF_016617805.1 Bactrocera tryoni
ACTATTGCCTCGCTCCTGGTAGGGATAGAAAACAGGTTGAGGGCTTTTCTAAAAGCTCCTTAAATTATCTAACCGATGCTATTTATTTGACCCACCTACGTCGAATACTTTAGCCGCTAGAGCGTTTACAAAGTTGAAACAAACATGTGATTTTTCTCAAAACACTACATTTGTTTGTTGCCAAGCTCCTGGTAGGAATAGAAAATAAGTTGAGGGCTTTCCTAAAAGCTCCTTAAGTTATCCAACCGATGCTATTTATATCACCCACCTATGTCGAATACTTTAGCCGCTAGAGCGTTTACAAAGTTGAAACAAACATGCGATTTTTCTCAAAACACTACATTTGTTTGTGAACACTATTGCCACGCTGCTGGTAGGAAGAGAAAATAGGTTGAAGGCTTTTCTAAAAGCTCCTTAAATTATCTAACCGATGCTATTTATTTTACCCGCCTGCGTCGAATACTTGAGCCGCTAGAGCGTTTACAAAGTTGAAACAAACATGTGATTTTTCTCAAAACACTACATTTGTTTGTGAGCACTATTGCCACGCTCCTGGTAGGGATAGAGAATAGGTTGAGGGCTTTTCTAAAAGCTCCTTAAATTATCTAACCGATGCTATTTATTTGACCCACCTACATCGAATACTTTAGCCGCTAGAGCGTTTACAAAGTTTAAACAAACATGTGATTTTTCTCAAAACACTACTTTTGTTTGCGAACACTATTGCCGCGCTCCTGGTAGGGATAGAGAATGAGTTGAGGGCTTTTCTAAAAGCTCCTTAAATTATCTAACCGATGCTATTTATTTGACCCACCTACGTCGAATACTTTAGCCGCTAGGGCGTTTACAAAATTGTAACAAACATGTGATTTTTCTCAAAACACTACATTTGTTTGTGAACACTATTGCCACGCTCCTGGTAGGGATAGAAAATAGGTTGAGGGCTTTTCTAAAAGCTCCTTAAATTATCTAACCGATACTATTTATTTGACCCACCTACATCGAATACTTTAGCCGCTAGGGCGTTTACAAAGTTGAAACAAACATGTGAATTTTCTCAAAGCACTACGTTTGTTTGTGAACACTATTGCCAGGCTCCTGGTAGGGATACAAAATAGGTTGAGGGCTTTTCTAAAAGCTCTCTTAAATTATCTAACCGATGCTGTTTATTTGATCCACCTACATCGAATACTTTAGCCGCTTGAGCGTTTACAAAGTTGAAACAAACATGTGAATTTTCTCAAAACACTACATTTGTTTGTGAACACTATTGCCAGGCTCCTGGTAGGGATAGAAAATGAGTTGAGGGCTTTTCTAAAAGCTCTCTAAATTATCTAACCGATGCTGTTTATTTGATCCACCTACATCGAATACTTTAGCCGCTTGAGCGTTTACAAAGTTGAAACAAACATGTGAATTTTCTCAAAACACTACGTTTGTTTGTGAACACTATTGCCAGGCTCCTGGTAGGGATACAAAATAGGTTGAGGGCTTTTCTAAAAGATTATTGAATTATCTAACCGATGCTGTTTATTTGACCCACCT
>NW_024391851.1:0-2009 GCF_016617805.1 Bactrocera tryoni
CTCTATTAAATTACCTAGCAAATAAATTTTGTTATATAGGTGGTGCTGTAATTGAGCATAATTGAAGCCACGCTCCATCACACTATGTTTAATGCTGGTTTCAAACTCTGGTGCCATCAAACGTTGTATACTTAAGTAGTCTCTGTGGCAAAGCAAACAGGCTTGCAAATTTTTTAATTCAAAAATTTTATTTTTGTTGCCTTATACCATGTTCAGACCGACACTTAATCACACAATTTCGGCTGCTGAGTGGTTTATCCCACTAATCTTATAAATTTATCAAGATTTCGCCATACAAAAATTACAGTTCGAAATCACTTCATCGGAGTGATTTGAAACTGATGCACGCTAAATATCTCTGTCCGACTCTGATTTTGCGCCATCTACTCGTCAGCACTGGAAATCTATTACATTATTACACAGCTGATTTCGACACTACAAAGGGAAAAAAATTCAAACAAACAAATTTTTTTTACAGCAATGAATCTAATTTCACCTTAAAATCGACTTCCCAAATGAAAAAATGCGTCCATTATTTCCATTATATGAAAAATATTTAGAAGAATACGGCTTTTATTACAAAATACTATATATATATGTTTTTTTTGCATTGAAACGCAATAAATGATGGTTTTACATTTCATTGAAATTGCAACTACTGATAAATTTAAACTAACAAGCAATATTTGAATGTAAACTAATGAATGAACATGGTATTATATACAGTGGGCGTCACCAGGTTAGCACGTCTACATCAGCAATCTTCAATACTGTTGCTTCTGATTTTTCGGTTATTACCTTGCTACTTTATTGTTTTACAATTTTCTCATTTTTGTGTGAAAAAGTATGTAAAAAACATGCGAAAGTATTGTTCAGTTTTTCTTCTGTTTAGCCGGAAATTGTGCTTTATTTAACCTTTAACTTGTGACGTGGTAGTAAATTGTACACTCTCTTTTTTATTTCTCTCACAACTTTTCTCTCTTTTGCTCTCTTGACTTTATTTTCGACTTATAGCTTCTTTGGTTTTGAGAGAAATAAACCAAAACTACTTAAACCTGAGGTGTGATAATCTGATGACGTGCAGTGTATAGTTTAAGGATACTTCGAAGTAATAGGAGACTAATATTTTAATGATTTTATGAGCTTAAGAACCAGCAGTAATCTATCATTATGTGACGATCCCATCAACATTGCACAATTTCCCCATGATTTGGTATTTTTACGTTACGTATGAAGGAAATTTTCGACTATCAAAACAAAACGGTGCCACTACTTAAATAAACATAACTTTAATAAAATCTGTATCATTAAATGCTTTATAAAATATTTTCCACTTAAACTCTTCCATACTAAACTTCGCAAATTTTCGAAAAATGGCATTAAAACAATATCCACGTCCAACGTTTGGACGGATTGTTTAATTATTACAATTTTATCACGTACCAAATCACTGAGCCCATTTTGAGAAAATAATTTTTGTGTTTAGATTTCATCCTCTCATTTCCATTCATTGCACACTGGTCGATTTCATAGGCCAAAAATCAAAAAATAAAAGTTTGAAATTTAACACATCAATAAAACTAACGGTAAATACATTTTTGATCCATCCCATTCGTAGGGGCTACGAAAAGCGAGAGAAGTAAGACAATAGAAACACGCGGGCTGTGCAGTGAAAATAGCTTAAAAATTATCTCTTATAATAAATTAAATTGCAATATAAAATCGTATTTAATCCCCATAAATCGAAATGTGTATAGATAATAAAGGTATATGTTATATATCAAAGTCGTTTTTATGTAATAATATGTTGTTTTATTATTTTAAAACAATTGTTTTATAAGTGCCCTTTTGAGTGGTATGTTTTTCTTTATACATCGATTTAAGTTATCCAAAAAGTTGTGATCCCTGTCTCGCCCTCAAATGAAAAATCAGTTTTTGATTTAGTTCAATAATTTTCAAAAAATCCCATTTTTCGTTTATCAACTTTTTAATTTAATATAAATATTTAA
>NW_024391852.1:0-787 GCF_016617805.1 Bactrocera tryoni
CGATTTTCTTGCATGTACACATTTAGAAATGCATATCAAGTTGCTTCAAATCATTAGCTTCAGATATTAAAGTTAATTAACCTTCTTCATCTTACTGAAGTTGGCATAAAGCCAAAACGGCAGTGCATTTGGAAAATTCCAGAATTTTACATTTAGGTATAAAACCGATTTTCTTGCATATAAACATTTAGAAATCCATATCGAGTTGCTTCAAATCATTAGCTTCACATATTAAAGTTAATTAACCTTCTTCATCTTACTGAAGTTGGCATAAAGCCAAAACGGCAGTGCATTTGGAAAATTCCAGAATTTTACATTTAGGTATAAAACCGATTTTCTTGCATGTACACATTTAGAAATGCATATCAAGTTGCTTCAAATCATTAGCTTCAGATATTAAAGTTAATTAACCTTCTTCATCTTACTGAAGTTGGCATAAAGCCAAAACGGCAGTGCATTTGGAAAATTCCAGAATTTTACATTTAGGTATAAAACCGATTTTCTTGCATGTACACATTTAGAAATGCATATCAAGTTGCTTCAAATCATTAGCTTCAGATATTAAAGTTAATTAACCTTCTTCATCTTACTGAAGTTGGCATAAAGCCAAAACGGCAGTGCATTTGGAAAATTCCAGAATTTTACATTTAGGTATAAAACCGATTTTCTTGCAAGTACACATTTAGAAAGCCATATAAAGTTGCCTATATCATTAGCCTCACATATTAAAGTTAATTAACCTTCTTCATTCTACTGGAGTTGGCATAAAGCATAAACGGCAGTGCAT
>NW_024391853.1:0-1957 GCF_016617805.1 Bactrocera tryoni
ATTTGAAGCAACTTGATGTGGATTTCTAAATGTGTATATTCAAGAAAATCAGTTTTATACCTAAATGTAAAATTATGTATTTTTTTCCAAATGCACTGCCGTCATGGCTTTATGCCAACTTTAGAAAGATGAAGAAAGTTAATTAACTTTATTATGTGAATTTAATAATTTGAAGCATCTTGATATGGATTTCTAAATGTGTACATGCAAGAAAATCGGTTTTATACCTAAATGTGAAAGTATGGAATTTTTTCCAAATGCACTGCCGTTATGGCTTTATGCTAACTTTAGAAAGATGAAGAAAGTTAATTAACTTTAATATGTGAATTTAATAAATTGAAGCAACTTGATATGGATATCTAAATGTGTATATTCAAGAAAATCGGTTTTATACCTAAATGAAAAATTATGGAATTTTTCCAAATGCACTGCCGTCATGGCTTTATGCCAACTTTAGAAAGATGAAGAAAGTTAATTAACTTTATTATGTGAATTTAATAATTTGAAGCATCTTGATATGGATTTCTAAATGTGTACATGCAAGAAAATCGGTTTTATACCTAAATGTAAAATTATGGAATTTTTTCCAAATGCACTGCCGTCATGGCTTTATGCCAACTTTAGAAAGATGAAGAAAGTTAATTAACTTTAATATGTGAATTTAATAATTTGAAGCAACTTGATATGGATTTCTAAATGCGTACATGCAAGAAAATCGGTTTTATACCTAAATGTGAAAGTATGGAATTTTTTCCAAATGCACTGCCGTTATGGCTTTATGCTAACTTTAGAAAGATGAAGAAAGTTAATTAACTTTAATATGTGAATTTAATAATTTGAAGCAACTTGATATGGATTTCTAAATGTGTACATGCAAGAAAGTCGGTTTTATACCTAAATGTAAAATTATGGAATTTTTTCCAAATGCACTGCCGTTATGGCTTTATGCCAACTTTAGTAAGATGAAGAAAGTTAATTAACTTTAATATGTGAATTTAATAATTTGAAGCAACTTGATATGGATTTCTAAATGTGTACATGCACGAAAATCGGTTTTATACCTAAATGTAAAATTATGGAATTTTTCCAAATGCACTGCCGTTATGGCTTTATGCCAACTTTAGTAAGATGAAGAAAGTTAATTAACTTTAATATGTGAATTTAATAATTTGAAGCAACTTGATATGGATTTCTAAATGTGTACATGCAAGAAAATCGGTTTTATACCTAAATGTAAAATTATGGAATTTTTTCCAAATGCACTGCCGTCATGGCTTTATGCCAACTTTAGAAAGATGAAGAAAGTTAATTAACTTTAATATGTGAATTTAATAATTTGAAGCAACTTGATATGGATTTCTAAATGTGTACATGCACGAAAATCGGTTTTATACCTAAATGTAAAATTATGGAATTTTTCCAAATGCACTGCCGTTATGGCTTTATGCCAACTTTAGTAAGATGAAGAAAGTTAATTAACTTTAATATGTGAATTTAATGATTTGAAGCAACCTGATATGGATTTCTAAATGTGTACATGCAAGAAAATCGGTTTTATACCTAAATGTAAAATTATGGAATTTTTTCCAAATGCATTGTCGTTATGGCATTATGCCAACTTTAGAAAGATGAAGAAAGTTAATAACTTTAATATGTGAATTTAATGATTTGAAGCAACCTGATATGGATTTCTAAATGTGTACATTCAAGAAAATCGGTTTTATACCTAAATGTTAAATTATGGAATTTTTTCCAAATGCATTGTCGTTATGGCATTATGCCAACTTTAGAAAGATGAAGAAAGTTAATAACTTTAATATGTGAATTTAATGATTTGAAGCAACCTGATATGGATTTCTAAATGTGTACATGCAAGAAAGTCGGTTTTATACCTAAATGTAAAATTATGGAATTTTTTCCAAATGCACTGCCGTCATGGCTTTATGCCAACTTTAGC
>NW_024391854.1:0-2831 GCF_016617805.1 Bactrocera tryoni
AATATTTTAGCATCCATAGCTGTATTAGGTTGACCTTAAGGCCACACCGAATGCGAAAACTAGAGAAAATTGATTTCTTTAATATTGCAAATTCACTGTTTGGCGAGAATTGGAGACTCCAAGCGTAACCAGGTCCTGCTCCATCTGGTCTTTTCAATGGAGAGGAGGTCTTCTTCTTCCTCTGCTTCCCTCGGTGGGTACTGCGTCGAATACTTTCAGGACTGCAGTGTTTTCATCCATACGGACGACATGATCTAGCTAGCGCAGGCGCTGTCTCTTAATTCGCTCCACTATGTCAATATCATCATATATCTCGCACAACTCATCGTTCCATCGAATGCGGTATTCGCCGTTGCCAATGGACCATAAATCTTTCGCAGAACTCTTCTCTCGAAAACTCGTAGCGCCGACTCAGATGTTGTCATTGTCCTCCTCTGCAACATATGGTAGGACGGGGACGATGAGTAACTTGTAGAGTTTGGTCTTTGTTCATCGAGAGATGCTTTTCAAATGCTAACTCAGTCCGAAGTAGCACATATTGCCAAGATTTATTCTGTGTTAGATTTCGAGGCTGACGTTGTTGTTGGTGTTAATGCTGGTTCCAAGATACACGAAATTATCTACGACTTCAAAGTTATGTCTACCAACAGTGACAGGATATATTTTCTCTTGCTCTCGTTCACTACTAGCCGTTTGCCTCGCTTCTTTATCAACCTGCAAAAAGTAGAACTAATGGCGCGGTTGGTATGGCTAATGATAACGATGCTAAGATATAGCGGCATAGAACCAGCTTCTTTTGTGCTGTCAAAAGTAGCTTTAAAATCGAAGAAGAGGATGTAGAAGTCGATCAGTTTTCACGGTTTTTTTTTCCAAAATTTGCCACATAGTGAATATCTGGTCAGTTGTTGATTTGCCAGGCCTAAAGCCACACCGATAGGGTCCAATCAGTTTGTTGACAGTGGGCTTTAATCTTTCACACAATACGCTCGATAGAACCTTATACGGGATGTTGAGGAGTCTTATCCCACGGTAGTTGGCGCAGATTGTGGGGTCTCCCTTTTTATGGACTGGGCATAGCACACTCCAATCGTTGGGCATGCTTTCATACGACCATATTTTACAAAAAAGCTTATGCATGCTCCTTATCAGCTCTTCGCCGCCGTGTTTGAATAGCTCGGCCGGCAATCCATCGGCCCCGCCGCTTTGTTGTTATTCAGACGGGTAATTGCTATTCGAACTTCTTGATGGTCGGACAGTGGAACATCTATTCCATGATAAGAACTGGTCAACTCATGCTCTGTATGTCTAAAAATCTATTAATTTTTTGATATAATTAAACATCGAATATCGGAGGCCATTTGGATCAATATGTTAGGGTAAAATTCAACTTTTTTAAACGTCTCCATTGACCTTAGATCGATATATGGACATTATCTTCTAGTTTCATTTCCGTAGAAATACTAAATCACTGCAAAAGTGAAGAAGTTTTTCGCACCGTTAGAGATCGCCCGTAGAAAAATGTTTAATATTTTTCTAAATATTTGTCGTTTATTCTGAAGTATGAGTAAATTTTTCCTTAAAATGAGTTCAGAAAGGATTAAGGATGTTTGTACGAGTATTCCAAATTCATATCAAATATTAGGTGTTTTCTAATGTAGATGAAAGTTAATATTTGAATGCATCACTATTACACTGATTAGTTTGAGCAGCAAATATAAATTTATAGACAGGATACAGTTGCAAGTTTTCTAGTCTTCATCCGGCCGCATATACATAGGTCACTTGACATTAACTATACAACATTAGAAAATTATTTAACTGTTTCCAATTGATTTTAAATTTGGGGTCTGTTTTGTTTGAGGCAGTATAAAGGGAGGAGGGAATACAACTGAAAATTATTTGCATTTTTAATTTTTTCATTGCCACCCTAATATTTTATAGCAATTTTGTTATTCTGCCTTTCGTACAGGCATTAACACAGATTCATTATCGCTTGGTAAATATATATAGATTCTTTAAATTAATTATTTCTAATAAAAAATAACTGTTAGATAATGAAAAAAGATCTTAAGTAACAATTTTTAAATACATTTTAAGGTAGATTACCAAATTTATGGAGGCCAATTTAACATAAAAGCTATGATTGTACTAGACCAAGTATAATAAAGGATGCTATACCTCTCAAAATTTGATATGAGGTTTTACTACAATATCATATCAGTTTTGATACTCTGTGGAAGACAGAAGATCATCACTCATTCTCGGTGTTCGATCTATATATATCATATTCTAAATAATATACAACAATACTTAGAAAAAATATTTTGAAAAAGAATATGAAAGCTTAGAAGGATGTGAAAGGAAAAATCACATTATATTGGAAGAGCAAAGGAAAATTTATGTGGGCTGCACTTTCTATTACTATTTACATTGAAAAGTGAAGCAAAAACATGCCAGAAAAGAACCGAAACCAAACTAGAAGACTATAAGCGTCGAATGCTGTTGACTAATTCTTCACATTTCCTTTAGCCATTGAGTAATGCTATTCCATTAAGTGCCACAAACAAATAAATTTGTAATCAATAATATAGAGTAATAGAGTTAAGAGCGTGTGTAAAAGGTCAGAAAAATTTCCTTGACACGCCAGAAGTATCATTGCTCTTCAAAATGGTGTTTACCTCGCTAAAGTTAAATACAAGTGTCATTGACCTCAGAAAGGTTGTTGCCCACGCTAAAGGTAAACAAAAGGGTCATTCGTCTCACAAAGGGATTTTGGTCGCGATAGAAGTAAACAAAAGGGTCAATGGTCTCTCTCAGAAAGGTTCTTGATT
>NW_024391855.1:0-2119 GCF_016617805.1 Bactrocera tryoni
ATTATGCAATCGATATCAAGATGCGTAAAACTATGAACTTTACATATTTATGCAAATTTGCCGTTTTGATGTTATTGGAGTTGTCATAGAATTGTCGTATAGCCATAGCAACAGTGTATTTGGATCAATTTCACAATCTTATATTAAGGTGTAGAATCGATTTTTTGGTACATACACATTAAGCAATCGATATCAAGATGCGTAAAAATATGAACTTTACATATTTATGCAAATTTGCCGTTTTGATGTTATTGGAGTTGTCATAGAATTGTCGTATAGCCATAGCAACAGTGTATTTGGATCAATTTCACAATCTTATATTAAGGTGTAGAATCGATTTTTTGGTACATACATATTATGCAATCGATATCAAGATGCGTAAAAATATGAACTTTACATATTTATGCAAATTAGCCGTTTTAATGTTATTGGAGTTGTCATAGAGTTGTCCCATAGCAATAGCGACAATGTATTTGGAACAATTTAGCAATCCTAAATTAAGATGTAGAATTGATTTTTTGATACATACATATTATGCAATCGATATCAAGATGCGTAAAAATATGAACTTTACATATTTATGCAAATTAGCCGTTTTGATTTTATTGGAGTTGTCATAGAGTTGTTCTATAGCAATAGCGACAGTGTATTTGGAACAACTTTGCAATCTTAAATTAAGGTTATGAACTTTACATATTTATGCAAATTAGCCGTTTTGATTTTAATGGAGTTGTCATAGAGTTTTTCTATAGCAATAGCGACAGTGTAATTGGAGCAACTTTGCAATTTTAAATTAAAGTGTAAAATTGATTTTTTGGTACATACATATTATGCAATCGATATCAAGATGCGTAAAAATATGAACTTTACTTATTTATGCAAATTAGCCGTTTTGATTTTATTTGAGTTGTCATAGAGTTGGTCTATAGCAATAGCGACAGTGTATTCGGAACAATTTTACAATCTGAAATTAAGGTGTAAAATTGATTTTTTGGTACATACATATTATGCAATCGATATCAAGATGCGTAAAAATATGAACTTTACATATTTATGCAAATTAGCCGTTTTGATTTTATTGGAGTTGTCATAGAGTTGTTCTATAGCAATAGCGACAGTGTATTTGGAACAACTTTGCAATCTTAAATTAAGGTGTAAAATTGATTTTTTGGTACATACATATTATGCAATCGATATCAAGATGCGTAAAAATATGAACTTTACATATTTATGCAAATTAGCCGTTTTGATGTTATTGGAGTTGTCATAGAGTTGTCCTATAGCAATAGCGACAATGTATTTGGAACAATTTAACTATCCTAAATTAAGGTGTAGAATTGATTTTTTAATACATACATACACATTAAGCAATCGATATCAAGATGCGTAAAAATATGAACTTTACATATTTATGCTAACTCGCCGTTTTGATGTTATTGGAGTGTTCATACAGTTGTTCTATAGCAATAGCGACAGTGTATTTGGAACAATTTTACAATCCTAAATTAAGGTGTAGAATTAATTTTTTGGTACATACATATTATGCAATCGATATCAAGATGCGTAAAAATCTGAACTTTACATATTTATGCAAATTAGCCGTTTTGATGTTATTGGAGTTGTCATAGAGTTGTCCTATAGCAATAGCGACAATGTATTTGGAACAATTTAACTATCCTAAATTAAGGTGTAGAATTGATTTTTTAATACATACATACACATTAAGCAATCGATATCAAGATGCGTAAAAATATGAACTTTACATATTTATGCTAGCTCGCCGTTTTGATGTGATGTGATTGGAGTTGTCACATAGTTGTCGTATAGCCATAGCGACAATGTATTTGGAGCATTTTCACAATCTTATATTAAGGTTTGTTTTTGTTTTTTTTTTTACGTTTGTATACGTTCAAGTGAGTGGTTGAGTTTGTGGTGCGGTCCTGGGGTATTTTTTTGAAACTTCTAGTACAAGTTTTTTCGGAAACTTTAACGATCCAAACGGACACTATACTTATGAGAAAAGGTAAGTACAATTTCCATTTTTTAATAAAAAATAATTTGCACTTACCCGCGTTTATTTTGTTGAAAACATATAATTTTTTCCCTGAAAACAGCAATC
>NW_024391856.1:0-1194 GCF_016617805.1 Bactrocera tryoni
TTATACCTCTTCATATTTGGCGAAAAATTGTTCCCATCTGATTCTATTCATCCTAATTCTATTCTTCGAATCCTATTTGAGCTTATTAGATCAAAACCTTCAGCTCTTGATCCAATATAATCCGATTTCATTATTTACTCTTGGTTCCTACTTCACCATATCAGACTAGATTCTTCAAATCTACCCCATACTATCCAATTCTATCCCCACATCATTGTTAAAACCCGATTAAATTAGGTTATTTTTTATTTGGTGGACCTTTTTTGATTGGGTAGTAAATCCGTTCATTAATTTCAAGCTATATTACCGATTAAACTTGTATGTTATTTCTACTATCATCTGCGATTTCATCTCTTCATATAAAGTCTTAAACTACTTTTCCATTTAATGCCAACTCAGTTCATCCACCAGATCACTGCAGTGGAAATTCTTCTTGTTATGATAAGGATTGTGCTTACAACAATGAAGTAAAAGGTGACCCATTTCGAGGTTTCATACTTTTTCGAAAGAACATTCTTTGACACTTGTTTTTTGAAGATTATCTCTTTCAAATGTTGGCCGCGGCTACATCTTAGACGGTCCATCCGTAGAGTCCAATTTTCGAGCGTTTTGACTGGTAACTGACGAATGACACGCCTGATATTTTGCTCCAAGGCCTGAATCGAAACGGAATTGTGCGCATAGACTTTGGACTTTACATATGTTCACCGAAATGTTCTTTCAATTAATCCTTTGATTGATGCGGTGTGTGGGGAATATCATGTTGAAACCAAATGTCGCCGAGGTCACGAGCTTTAATTTCAGGCAGCAAACTGTTGGTTATTATGGCGCGACAACGGTCGCCATTAACGATAATGCTCTCACTGGCGTCATCTTTGAAGAAATATGGACCGATGATTCCACCGGCCCACAAACCACACCAAACCGTAGTTTTTTCTAGATAATATGGCAGCTCTTGAATATCTTCTAGTTGCTCTTTGTCACAAATGCGGCAATTTTGCTTGTTTACATACCTATTGAACCAGATATGGGCCTTATCGCTGAACAAAATTTGGCTAGAAAACGTCGGATCTCCTTGGAACTTTTCAAAAGCCCATAGAGTGAAATGAAGTCGCTTGGGAAGGTCGAGTCATTTCTTGCATAAGCCTGATTTTTTACGCTTTCAATTTAAGATCTCGACGTAAAATGACGAAT
>NW_024391857.1:0-2147 GCF_016617805.1 Bactrocera tryoni
TCTTGCATATACACATTTAGAAATCCATATCAAGTTGCTTCAAATCATTAGCTTAACATATTAAAGTTAATTAACCTTCTTCATCTTACTGAAGTTGACATAAAGCCATAACGGCAGTACATTTGGAAAAATTCCACAATTTTACATTTAGGTATAAAACCGATTTTCTTGCATATACACATTTAGAAATCCATATCAAGTTGCTTCAAATCATTAGCTTAACATATTAAAGTTAATTAACCTTCTTCATCTTACTGAAGTTGACATAAAGCCATAACGGCAGTGCATTTGGAAGAATTCGACAATCTTATATTCAGGTATAAAGTCGATTTTCTTGTATATACACATTTAGAAATCCATATCAAGTTGCTTCAAATCATTAGCTTAACATATTAAAGTTAATTAACCTTCTTCATCTTACAGAAGTTGGCATAAAGCCAAAACGGCAGTGCATTTGGAAAAATTCCAGAATTTTACATTTAGGTATAAAACCGATTTTCTTGCATATAAACATTTAGAAATCCACAACGAATTGCTTCAAATCATTAGCTTCACATATTAAAGTTAATTAACCTTCGTCATCTTACAGAAGTTGGCATAAAGTCAAAACGGCAGTGCATTTGGAAAAATTCCACAATTTTACATTTAGGTATAAAACCGATTTTCTTGCATGTACACATTTAGAAATCCATATCAAGTTGCTTCAAATCATTAGCTTCACATATTAAAGTTAATTAACCCTCTTCATCTTACAGAAGTTGGCATAAAGCCAAAACGGCAGTGCATTTGGAAAAATTCCAGAATTTTACATTTAGGTATAAAACCGATTTTCTTGCATGTACACATTTAGAAATCCATATTAAGTTGCTTCAAATCATTAACTTTACATATTAAAGTTAATTAACTTTCTTCATCTTACTAAATTTGGCGTAAAGCCATAACGGCAGTGCATTTGGAAAAATTCCACAATTTTATATTTAGGTATAAAACCGATTTTCTTGTAAATACACATTTAGAAATCCATATCGAGTTGATTCGAATCATTAGCTTCACATATCAAAGTTAATTAAGCTTCTTCATTTTACTGAAATTAGCATAAAGCCAAAACGGCAGTGCATTTAGAAAAATTCCAGAATTTTACATTTAGGTATAAAACTGATTTTCTTGCATACACACATTTGGCACTCTATGTCGAATGTCTTCAAATCATTAGTTTCACATATTAAAGTTAAATAACCTTCTTCATCTTACTGAAGTTGGCATAAAGCCAAAACGGCAGAGCATTTGGAAAAAGTTCAGAATTTTACATTGAGGTGTAAAACCGATTTTTTGCTTGTACACAGTTAGAAATCCATATCAAGTGTCCTCAAATCATTAGCTTCACATATTAAAGTTATTTAACTCTCTACATCTTACTCAAGATGACATAATGCTATAACGGCAGTGCACTTGGAAAAACTATATAAAACCGATTTTGTTGCGTATACACAGTTAGAAATCCATATCAAGTTGCTTCAAATCATAAGCTTCACATAATAAAGTTAATTAACCTTTTTCATCTTACTGAAGTTGACATAAAGCCATAACGGCAGTGCATTTGGAAGAATTCGACAATCTTATATTCAGGTATAAAGTCGATTTTCTTGTATATACACATTTAGAAGTCGATATTGAGTTGCTTGAAATCATTAATTTAACATATTTAAGTTAATTTACCTTCTTCATCTAACTGAAGTTGACATAAAGCCATAACGGCAGTGCATTTGGAAGAATTCGACAATCTTATATTCAGGTATAAAGTCGATTTTCTTGTATATACACATTTAGCAGTCGATATTGAGTTGCTTCAAATCATTACTATAACATATTAAAGTTAATTAACTTTCTTCTTTTTACTGAAGTTGACATAACGCCATAACGGCAGTGCATTTGGAAGAGTTCGATAAACTTATGTTCACCTATAATGTCGATTTTCTTGTATATACATATTTAGCAATCGATATTGAGTTGCTTCAAATCATTACTATAACATATTAAAGTTAATTAACTTTCTTCATCTTACTGAAGTTGGCATAAAGCCAAAACGGCAGTGCATTTGGAAAAAATTCCAGAATTTTACATTTAGGTATAAAATCGAGTTTCTTGCA
>NW_024391858.1:0-2725 GCF_016617805.1 Bactrocera tryoni
TAAGATTGTGAAATTGCTCCAAAGACACTGTCGTTATGGCTATACGACAACTCTATGAAAGCTCCAATAACATCAAAACGGCTAATTAACAGAAATATGTAAAGTTCATATTTTTACGCATCTTGATATCGATTGCTTAATGTGTATGTACTAAAAAATCGATTCTACACCTTAATATAAGATTGTTAAATTGTTCCAAATACACTGTCGCTATTGCTATAGGACAACTCTATGACAACTCCAATAACATCAAAACGGCTAGTTAGCATAAATATGTAAAGTTCATATTTTTACGCAACTTGATATCGATTGCATATTGTGTATGTACCAAAAAATCAATTCTACACTTTAATTTAGGATTGCTAAATTGCTCAAAATACACTGGCGCTATGGCTATACGACAACTCCAAGACAACTCCAATAACATCAAAACGGCGAGTTAGCATAAATATGTAAAGTTCATATTTTTACGCAACTTGATATCGATTGCTTAATGTGTATGTATCAAAAATTCGATTCTACACCTTAATATAAGCTTGTGAAGTTGTTCCATATACACTGTCGCTATTGCTGTAGGACAACTCTATGACAACTCCAATAACATCAAAACGGCTAGTTAGCATAAATATGTAAAGTTCATATTTTTACGCAACTTGATATCGATTGCTTAATGTGTATGTACTAAAAAATCGATTCTACACCTTAATATAAGATTGTGAAATTGCTCCAAATACACTGTCGCTATGGCTATACGACAACTCTATGACAACTCCAATAACATCAAAACGGCTAGTTAGCATAAATATGTAAAGTTCATATTTTTACGCAACTTGATATCGATTGCTTAATGTGTATGTACTAAAAAATCGATTCTACACCTTAATATAAGATTGTGAAATTGCTCCAAATACACTGTCGCTATGGCTATACGACAACTCTATGACAACTCCAATAACATCAAAACGGCTAGTTAGCATAAATATGTAAAGTTCATATTTTTACGCAACTTGATATCGATTGCTTAATGTGTATGCATCAAAAAAATCAATTCTGCACCTTAATTTAGGATTGTTAAATTGTTCCAAATACATTGTCGCTATTGCTATAGGACAACTCTATGACAACTCCAATAACATCAAAACGGCTAGTTAGCATAAATATGTAAAGTTCATATTTTTACGCAACTTGATATCATTTGCTTAATGCGTATGTATGTATTAAAAAATCAATTCTACAACTTAATTTAAGATTGTGAAAATGCTCCAAATACACTGTCGCTATGGCTATACGACAACTCTATGACATTTCCAATAACATCAAAACGGCGAGTTAGCATAAATATGTAAAGTTCATATTTTTACGCAACTTGATATCGATTGGATATTGTGTATGTAACAATAAATCGATTCTACACCTTAATATAAGATTGTGAAAATGCTCCAAATACATTGTCGCTATTGCTATCGGACAACTCTATGACAACTCCAATAACATCAAAACGGCGAGTTAGCATAAATATGTAAAGTTCATATTTTTACGCAACTTGATATCGATTGCATATTGTGTATGTAACAATAAATCGATTCTACACCTTAATATAAGATTGTGAAATTGCTCCAAATACACTGTCGTTATGGCTATACGACAACTCTATGACAACTCCAATAACATCAAAACGGCTAGTTAGCATAAATATGTAAAGTTCATATTTTTACGCAACCTGATATCGATTGCTTAATGTGTATGTACTAAAAAATCGGTTCTACACCTTAATGTAAGATTGTGAAATTGCTCCAAATACACTGCCGCTATGGCTATACGACAACTCTATGACAACTAAACTAACATCAAAACGGCTAATTAGCATAAATATGTAAAGTTCATATCTTTACGCAACTTGATATCGATTGCTTAATGTGTATGTACTAAAAAAATTGATTATACACTTTAACATAAGATTGTGAAGTTTTTTTAAATGCACTGTCGCTATGGCTATACGACAACTCTATGAAAACTCCAACAACATCAAAACGGCTAATTTGCATAAATATGTAAAGTTCATATTTTTACGCATCTTGATATCGATTGCATAATATGTATGTATCAAAAAATCTATTTTACATCTTAATTTAAGATTGTGAAATTGCTCCAAATACACTGTCGCTATGGCTATACGACAACTCTATGACAACTCCAATAACATCAAAACGGCGAGTTAGCATAAATATGTAAAGTTCGTATTTTTACGCAACTTGATATCGATTGCTAAATGTGTATGTATCAAAAAATCGACTCTACACCTTAATTTAAGATTGTGAAATTGCTCCAAATACACTGTCGCTATGGCTATACGACAACTCTATGACAACTCCAATAACATCAAAACGGCGAGTTAGCATAAATATGCAAAGCTCATATTTTTACGCAACTTGATATCGATTGTTAAATGTGTATGTACTAAAAAATCGTTTCTACACCGTAACTTAAGATTGTGAAATTGTTCCAAATACACTGTCGCTATTGCTATAGGACAACTGTATGACAACTCCAATAACATCAAAACGGCTAGTTAGCATAAATATGTAAAGTTCATATTTTTACGCAACTTGATATCGATTGTTAAATGTGTATGTATCAAAAAATCTATTCTACACCTTATATTAAGATTGCAAAATTGTTCCAAATACACTGTCGCTATTGCTATAGGACTACTCTATGACAACTC
>NW_024391859.1:0-4016 GCF_016617805.1 Bactrocera tryoni
CTGCCACGCTCACAAATCGCCTCTAACCGAAAAACATATAAAGTGCCATAACTTAGCACTAAACTAAGATATAGAAATTGTAATTTGGCACAAGAGATCGAAAGTGTATGAAATCGGAGGATAACACTGCTCACTCCCCATATAACGGTACTGTTAAAACTACTAAAAGCGCGATAAATCAATAACTAAATACGCCAGAGACATTAAATTTTACCACCGAGATGGTATGAGAGAGCTTTATGGGAGCCGGTGTGAAAATTGGACGATGGGCGTGGCACCGCCCACTTTTTGGTGAAATCCCATATCTCGGGACCCGACCAACCGATTTCGACAAAATTTAGTACGTGGCATTCTTCTTACACATTCTTATGTCACATTGTGAAAATGGACGAAATCGGACAACAACCACGCCTACTTCCCATATAGCACAATTTTAAATTCCACTTGATTCGTTCAGTTTCCAGTACACAAATCAAGAAGCAATTAATATAACGGGATAAAACTTTGCACAAATAATGTCTTTAATGTGTGCCAAGATTATAACCAAAATTGTTGAAATCCATTGAAAACTGTACAAGCCCCTAAGTACCGAATATTTGGATTCCAGTACTCTGTAGTCGACTTTTGATCGAAAATGTCGGTCAAAGTGTGATATATACAACTGAAATTAAGGTATAATCCTTTTCTTATAATGATATACATATCTGTGTTATCCCAATGAAAATAAGAGAGCGTATTTTACTCATAACAGAGTATCTTTGTGCCTAAAATCCATAAATTTGAGCGAAAACTTGGCCTAACCCCTATATAACTAATATCAGGATTTTCGAACATTCGACTGACTTTACTCTATATGATAGGTTTTACACCTTAAAGTATTTCCCAGCTATTTTCAGCTTTGATTTTTGCAAGTTGTAAGAGTATAGGATTTTCGGTTGCACACGAACTTAGCCCTTTCTGATTGGTTTGGCTTTAAATTAGGTCGCAATCGTACTCTTTGTGAAAAAAAAATCAGCTTTAAGCGGACGAGTCGAGCAAGAATGCGTTTCATACCCAAAATATCCACCAAAATCAATCGAACGGCCTCGAGAGAGATGTCGAGCTCGCTTTTTTCAAGTTCCACATCCTTCACTTTTTTAATATTTTCATCAGTTAAAGTGGTTGAAGATCGTCCAGAACGTGGTATGCTCTTCAATGATCTCTCGACCTTCTTTGGAAGGTCTTATAATACTCGAAGACTTATGTTTTTGATAAAACTTAATCACCGTAAGCCTTTTCCGCAAGGCAACGTTCACGAATTCCGTTCCTGAAATTTGGTTAAAAAATACAAAATTTGAGAGAAATTATTTGTTCGATATTTTTATCCATTGTAAAAATTGCAACACACTACTGAGTGTACCCTTTAAAGTCGCTGCTTGTAAAAAGACTGGATAATAACTTATCAAAATACATTTTTTTTAATTATCGCTCACCCGGTATATTAAAGTTAGTTTAAATATATTTTTAAGAATCGTATGGAAATTACAAAACTGGAATATGTTGGTAAGGCATGAGTTCACTTACTGTACAAGCAGTAGCTGAAAGAAAAAAGCAAATGGCACCTAATTGTGAGCTTAGTAAAATACTTTCACATGACATGGTATGATTCTAAGATCTGAACCATACAATTTCTTTAAAAAGTTAAAACGATTTTAAACCATTTTTGATATTAACAATACTATATAATTAGTTATACATGCAATGGGTTAACTCATAGTATAGATATTATACTATATAGGTAGCAAATAAATATATTTAATATGTCATTAATAAATAAATTTTTGTGTAAAATTTTCATAATAGTCTTTTCTTTATCCGCCTTTCAGATTTCGAAAGATAATCATCAGAAGAAAAAAATATTTCTTTTGAATATGAAAGAAGGAAATTTCTGTAACAAAATGAAGTCTAAAGATTTGTGAATAAAAGGCAAAAGGAGCTTAAATACAAATAAAACCAAAACCGAATCTATTTTACATATATAACAAAGTTTTACAATTTTACTGAATATATGAAACAGAAATTTCTGTATATTTCTTCAAGAGTGTATAATAAGAGAAAATGCAATGAAATTATAAAAATAATAAGGGCAAAATATATAACTGATCGTTATAGTCTATTTGTCTAATATTCTAATGATTCGAAAAATTAAACCCTAAAATATATAAACCAAGCGAACGTGGCGGCTGTTTTAACGTAACATTTTCGTTTGCAATGAAGCAGCAGACAAAGTGAGTTACCATAATAGTGGATGAAAATAATATCGTGAAAATAGAAAAACTGCCTGCGACGCAAACATGATTGCCTTTGCGCAGCGTAGGACGCGAACGATGCTTGCGAGAACGATAGTGAAAACAAGAATAACAACAACGACAAATACTACCAGTTTAGTACCGCAGCAAACGTGTATAATGAAAATGAAACGAAAAAGTAAAATACCAAAATTTTTGTTGTTTATTACCGCAATTTCGTATCAACAGTTTCTGGTCGTGGCTTGGCGATGGCGGAGATGCTGCTGGAAGCTTACTGCCGCTTGCCCTATGGCACGCATATGACCGTCACAGCTGGTGATGCCATCGCACACACGTTCACCATCGAAAATGCGTGACCAAAAACCACTATCATTACGGAGGTGGAGGAGGCGGAAGAGAGACAGTAGTAGCAGTTTAGAAAATATGGATTTGGAGAATATGGATATGAATGGCTTTGATCGTGATGCCGGCGTTAACAGTGAACCAGAGGAGTCAGAGGAGCGTGATCATATAGCGCATCATTTTGGTAAGCTAGTTTCTCCACAACTAAAATCATAAATTTTTCTCCCAAACTCTATTTATAAAGCCTCCCTTAATTTAGTATTCACACTACCGTATGTTACGTTCTACTATACATACAGTGGACCAATAAAATTTACATACACCTAGTTTTATTAAATTACAACACATTTTTTGGTTTTAAAATTAATGTTTATTGTCGTTTTTTTGTATCTATTTCAAAATATGTATATTTAGCATATATATTGGCTTATCAAAATTTTTATTTTTACACAAAATGAAAAAAATACAGGTACAAAACTTAAAATGAGCTTAATTCAATGTATCAATAAAGTTTACGTACATTATTTAAACTAACACTAAATACAAAAGTTTGAGACATATTTAGTATTTTGTTGGCCCTCCCTTAGTGTAATGACTGCCTGTAGATGTCGTGGCATACTTTTTACTAAATTTCTGGTATCATTTTCCGTGATTTTGGCCCTACACTCAGTCGATAAGGCAGCTTTTAGGACTCTTTGGATAAAAATTCTATGTTTTCGTATACGCTTTTCTAATAAGTCCCAGATATGTTCAATAGGGTTAATGTCTGGTGATTGGGGGGGCGTATGGAGTTGTTTGCAATTGTATAGCAACCATTCACGTACTAGATAAGACGTGTGCTTTGGGTCGTTATCCTGTTGAAAGTAGTAGTGGTTGCTATCAAGACCCAATTTAAGCACACTTGGACGTAAATTATTTTTTAAAATGTTCAAATACATGTACTTATCCATTTTTTCAGTAATAAATTCCAATTGTCCAACTCCAGATGCAGCCATACACCCCCAAACCATTACATTACCCCCACCGTGCTTTACTGTTGGCAATAAATTTTTTTCTTGAAACTCCTCATTGACCTTTCTCCACACTTTTTGTGCCCCATCCGAACCAAATATATTAAATTTTGATTCGTCGCTGAATATAATATTTTCCCAAAACGAATTCGGTTTGTTTGCTATGTTCTATAGAGAACGCAACAAACCTCTTTTCCTTATTAACCTTGCTTATGTATGGCTTACGGCGATGCCACTCGTCCACATGATAACCAAAGCACTATACAACACATTCCTTACAGTTTAGGGGATTTATTTTTTTGTGTACTATCGATATGTCTTGAGTTGAATTTCACTGCGGAAATTCTTGGATTTGCACTAACGGCTGTAACGATAT
>NW_024391860.1:0-548 GCF_016617805.1 Bactrocera tryoni
AAAAAAAAATTGTCAAAAGATTTATAGGTAAAATTATGGAATTTTTTCCAAATGCACTGCCGTTATGGTTTTATGTCAACTTGAGTAAGATGATGAGGGTTAATTAACTTTAATATGTTAAGCTAATGATTTGAATCAACTCGATATGGATTGCTAAATGTTTAAATGCAGGAAAATCGGTTTTATACCTAAATGTAAAATTGTAGAATTTTTCCAAATGCACTGCCGTTATGGCTTTATGCCAACTTCAGTAAGATGAAGAAGATTAATTAACTTTAATATGTGAATTTATTAATTTGAAGCAACTTGATATGGATTTCTAAATGTGTACATGCAAGAAAGTCGGTTTTATACCTAAATGTAAAATTGTGGAATTTTTTCAAATGCACTGCCGTTTTGGCTTTATGCCAACTTCAGTAAGATGAAGAAAGTTAATTAACTTTAATATGTGAAGCTAATGATTTGAAGGCATTCGACATAGATTGCCAAATGAAATAGATTGCCAATTGCCAAATGTGTATATGCAAGCAAATCGGTTGGCTTTCGCC
>NW_024391861.1:0-1025 GCF_016617805.1 Bactrocera tryoni
TAATATAAGATTGTGAAATTGCTCCAAATACACTGTCGCTATGGCTATACGACAACTCTATGACAACTCCAATAACATCAAAACGGCGAGTTAGCATAAATATGTAAAGTTCATATTTTTACGCAACTTGATATCGATTACTTAATGTGTATAAACTAAAAAATCGATTCTACACCTTGATATAAGATTGTGAAATTGCTCCAAATACACTGTCGTTATGGCTATACGACAACTCTATGACAACTCCAATAACATCAAAACGGCTAGTTAGCATAAATATGTAAAGTTCATATTTTTACGCAACTTGATATCGATTACTTAATGTGTATGTACTAAAAAATCGATTCTACACCTTAATATAAGATTGTGAAGTTGTTCCATATACACTGTCGCTATTGCTATAGGACAACTCTATGACAACTCCAATAACATCAAAACGGCTAGTTAGCATAAATATGTAAAGTTCATATTTTTACGCAACTTGATATCGATTACTTAATGTGTATAAACTAAAGAATCGATTCTACACCTTGATATAAGATTGTGAAATTGCTCCAAATACACTGTCGTTATGGCTATACGACAACTCTATGACAACTCCAATAACATCAAAACGGCTAGTTAGCATAAATATGTAAAGTTCATATTTTTACGCAACTTGATATCGATTGCTTAATGTGTATGTACTAAAAAATCAATTCTACACCTTAATTTAAGATTGTTAAATTGTTCCAAATACACTGTCGCTATTGCTATAAGACAACTCTATGACAACTCCAATAACATCAAAACGGGTAATTAGCAAAAATATATAAAGTTCATATTTTTACGCATCTTGATATCGATTGCTTAATGTGTATGTACTAAAAAATCGATTCTACACCTTAATATAAGATTGTAAAATTGTTCCAAATACACTGTCGCTATTGCTATAGGACAACTCTATGACAACTCCAATAACATCAAAACGGCTAATTTGCATAAATATGTAAAGTTCATATTTTTACGCATCTTGATATCGATTG
>NW_024391862.1:0-1045 GCF_016617805.1 Bactrocera tryoni
TTGTTGTACTTGGGCCTGGGCCTGAAATCCTTGGCCGTACAACATGGGAGCCATTGACAGCCTTCGGGATGAACGTAACTTTGCCTCGTCTCCAGGCCCCCCGGGATGTAACCTAATCTCATGCAATTCGCATAGATAGGTGCCAACCAGCTACATGACACCTTAACAGCCTGCTGCAGCTGCGCTGGTATGATGCCGTCCGGTCCTGGGGACTTGAACGGTTTGAACGAATTAATCGCCCATGGAACTCTCCAGTGCAGCATTGTACGCCGAGCTGAAGACTTCTCAGTCTGTATTCCTAGGATTTCTGAAAAATTTCCTAGGCTGACCTTTTCCGACTAGACTAAACCCGATATACATGTGATCAGAAAAGAAGTGATAATCGAGAACCCTCTAGTTTGAGATCAGAAGTGAAATACCATGTGAGGCTAGGGTGAGGTCCAGAACCTCCTCCCTGCGTGCGGTCACAAAAGTAAGAGAGTTTCCCCTATTACAAATGCAATGACAATAAAAAAGATTTTAAGATAAGGTTGTTGTGGTTTTCAAACTCAAGGTTGTTTTGATGTTTGTTAGTATTATAAGGAATACATACGTTCCATAACTCGCGCACATGCAGTCTGTTTATTGATAAGTGATAAAATGAAGATTTGAATTTCTGATTGCGCGGGTTAAATAATAATAATATTGTGTTTATTATTGTATCTATTTGTTGAATTTAACATCTTTACCTACACGTTTGATGGCAATATTAAGACTAAAGGACATTAGGTTTGCTTACAACTAATTGTATTATCGACAGAACATTCATGTTGTTCTGTTGTGTTCTTATTTTAAAATATTTTTATATTTGGATAAGTTCTTATCTGTTACTGATAATTACAATGAAATGCCCTCATTTTAAAGGCGCTGTGTTTGGAGTCGCTGTACATACTTCCATTTCATATACCTGCTCGAAAGCTCACCATGTTTTGGCTTTTTGTTTAATCTGGTAACATTTACATGCCTTTACTGAGTTGTATATAAATAACCCTAATATTATTACTAA
>NW_024391863.1:0-1486 GCF_016617805.1 Bactrocera tryoni
TTATGAAAAAATCCTAATTATAATTAATGATATGAATCAAAACTCATATTTTATTGTAGCCACTACTAATATACTGTAAAGTTACCGATCGCTTCGGGATTTTAGCAGCTGGGAAATGTAGAAGATCCCTTCTCTAAATTTTTAATACTTATCACGAATGTTGATTTTTACTTTTATACCTTGAACAGGGTATATTTAGTTTGCCTCGAAGTTTGTAACATCCAGAAGAAACCTTGTCGTATGAACAGAACGTTCAAACTCAAGTTTTTGAATGGAAAACTTTTTTCTTTGACAAAATCTCTTTGACATGGATCATTGTTCAAGTAACGCTACAATCTCCGAACATATTATTCAGTTTGGACCTCTGTACCCTTCTAAGCAATAAGATAGTTACATTCCAACGGAATGGATGTCTTCCTCTTCCTCTGCTTCCCCCGTCGGGTACGGTGTTGAATACTCTCAGAGCTGAAGTGTTTTCATCCATTCGGACGACATGACCTAGCTGTCTATTCTGATGAAGCTTGTGCTATTGCTCAACGTCAGCTTACACAGCCGTATTAGTTTTGCGGAGATACCAAATTCAAACATGGCGGCATAAAACCTGTTCCCATTCGTGCTTTCAAAAGCAGCTTTGAAATCGACGAAGAGGTGGTGTTTGTCGGTCGTCTTTTCACGGGTCTTTTCCATGATTTGGCGTATGATGAATATCTGGTCAGTTGTTGATTTTTTAGGCCCAAAGCCACACTGATAAGGTCGAACCAATTTGTGACCTTGGGCTTTAATTTTTCCATAATACAGGGTTTGTCCGGAAAGTAATAGGACTGAGTCGATATAAATAAATGTATTGAACCAATCTTTACAATTCTGTAAAAACTTTCAAAATAGGCTCCTTCTGGGTCGATACAGCGCTGCCAGCGCGATTTCCAAGCATTGAAGGCGTCACGGAAGGCGTTCTCCGGAATAGCCTTGAGAGCCGAGGTGCATCCTGCTTGGATCCCATCTGTCGTCTCAAAATGCTTGCCTTTCATCGGCCTTTTCAAGTCAAGAAGCAAAAAAGTCCGGGGGCCACATCTTGGCCGCAGGACGGGTGCGGAAGCGTTGGGATGCCGGCCTTGGTTAGGTAGCTGTTCACAAGAAAGCGGTGTGAGCCTGGGCTTTGTCGTAGTGCAACTTCCAATCGGCTGCGGTGTCTTGTCGGACCCGATTGACCCTTACTTTGAGTCTCTTGAGGACTTCCACGTAAAACTTGACGTTGATGGTTTGTCAAGGTGGACGATGCCCTTCTTGTCAAAAAAGACAATGAGCAATGAATTTGGATTTGCTCATTAATCCCTTTTTTGGGCGAGAACGCTTGGCAGATTGCCTCTTTGTCTTGGGATTATACTCAAAGAGCCATGACTCGTCACCTGTGCTTACGTTATTCAAAAATTGTTAGTGAAAGTGTGCCAAAATTCCTCAATGCACATTATTTAGATTTATAGATCAT
>NW_024391864.1:0-2207 GCF_016617805.1 Bactrocera tryoni
GAACGATTGTGTCGAAACATAATACAAAACCACGTTCTATTTACAGACGGCAATAGCTTATTATCAAATTACACTTGAAAATTTATAGAAATCGAGTATTGTGTTATTGTTGCAGTAAAGCACCGAAAGACCAAGCAAATATCAGAAAAAAACAAGTAAGGAAGGCTAAGTTCGGGTGTCACCGAACATTTTATACTCTCGCATGATAAAGTGATAATCGAGTTTTCATTCTACGTCATATACAAATTTTTCAAATACCGTATTTTTGTAAAGTTTTATTGTCCGCTATCATCATTGGTTCCTAATGTTTATACTGTATTATACAGAGAAGGCATCAGATGGAATTCAAATAGCTTTATATTGGAAGAAGGCGTGGTTGTGAACCGATTTCACCCATATTTCACATGTCATCAGGGTGTTAAGAAAATATTATATACCGAATTTCATTGAAATCGGTCTAGTAGCTCCTGAGATATGGTTCTGGTCCATAAGGCGGGCGGCGCCACGCCCATTTTCAATTTTTAAAAAGCCTGGTGCAGCTTCCTTCTGCCACTTCTTCCGTAAAATTTAGTGTTTCTGACGTTTTTTTGTTAGTCGGTTAACGCACTTTAGTGATTTTGAACATAACCTTTGTATGGGAGGTGGGCGTGGTTATTATCCGATTTCTTCCATTTTTGAACTGTATATGGAAATGCCTGAAGAAAACGACTGTGTAGAGTTTGGTTAACATAGCTATAGTAGTTTCCGAGATATGTACAAAAACTTAGTAGGGCAGGGGGCCACGCCCACTTTTCCAAAAAAATTGCGTCAAATATGCCCTCCCTAATGCGATCCTTTGTGCCAAATTTCACTTTAATATCTTTATTTATGGCTTAGTTATGACACTTTATAGGTTTTCGGTTTCAGCCATTTTGTGGGCGTGGTAGTGGGCCGATTTTGCCCATCTTCGAACTTAACCTTCTTATGGAGCCAAGGAATACGTGTACCAAGTTTCATCATGATATCTCAATTTTTACTCAAGTTACAGCTTGCATGACGGACGGGACGACGGACAGACGGACGGACGACGACAGACAGACATCCGGATTTCGACTCTACTCGGTCACCCTGATCACTTTGGTATATATAACCCTATATCTGACTCTTTTAGTTTTAGGACTTACAAACAACCGTTATGTGAACAAAACTATAATATCGGGTGATTTTTTAAGAGCTTGATAACTTTTTTTTTAAAAAACGCATAAAATTTGCAAAATCTCATCGGTTCTTTATTTGAAACGTTAGATTGGTTCATGACATTTACTTTTTGAAGATAATTTATTTAAATGTGGGACCGCATGGCTGCGTCTAGGTGGTCCATTCGGAAAGTCCAATTTTGGGCAACTTTTTCGAGCATTTCGGCCGGAATAGCCCGAATTTCTTCGGAAATGTTGTCTTCCAAAGCTGAATAGTTGCTGGCTTATTTCTGTAGACTTTAGACTTGACGTAGCCCCACAAAAAATAGTCTAAAGGCGTTAAATCGCATGATCTTGGTGGCCAACTTACGGGTCCATTTCTTGAGATGAATTTTGTCGATAAAAAAGCGGATTTTCTGCCAACTTTTCTAGGGCCCATTCACTGAAAATTCGACGTTGTGGCAGATCGTTCGGCTTCAGTTCTTGCACGAGCTGTATTTTATACGGTTTTACACCAAGATCTTTGCGTAAAATCTTCCATGTGGTCGAATAACACAAACCCAATTGCTGCGAACGGCGACGAATCGACATTTCACGGTCTTCAGCCACACTCTCAGAAACAGACGCAATATTCTCTTCTGTACGCACTGTACGCATTCGTGTGGTTGGTTTAATGTCCAATAAAGTAAACCGAGTGCGAAACTTGGTCACAATCGCATTAATTGTTTGCTCACTTGGTCGATTATGTAGACCATAAATCGGACGTAAAGCGCGAAACACATTTCTGAACCGAACACCGATTTTGGTAATAAAATTCAATGATTTGCAAGCGTTGCTCGTTAGTAAGTCTATTCATGATGAAATGTCAAAGCATACTGAGCATCTTTCTCTTTGACACCATGTCTGAAATCCCACGTGATCTGTCAAATACTAATGCATGAAAATCCTAACCTCAAAAAATCACCTGATATGTACTCTCCTTAGCAACATTGTTATGAGAGTATAAAACAGATTTATACCACTTAAAGATTA
>NW_024391865.1:0-1241 GCF_016617805.1 Bactrocera tryoni
GTTTATATAAATAGATGTTAAATTATGGAATTTTTTTTCAAATGCACTGCCGTTATGGCTTTATGTCAACTTGAATAAGATGGTGAGGGTTAATTAACTTTAATATGTGAAGCTAATGATTTGGAGCAACTTGATATGGATTTCTAAATGTGTACATGCCAGAAAATCGGTTTTATATCTAAATGTAAAATTTTGGAATTTTTCCAAATGCAATGCCGTTATGGCTTTATGCCAAATTTAGTAAAATGAAGAAAGTTAATTAACTTTAATATGTGAATTTAATAATTTGAAGCAACTTGATATGGATTTCTAAATGTGTACATGCAAGAAAATCGGTTTTATACCTAAATGTAAAATTGTGGATTTTTTTCCAAATGCACTGCCGTTGTGGCTTTATGTCAACTTGAGTAAGATGATGAGGGTTAATTAACTTTAATATGTGAAGCTAATGATTTAAAGCAACTTGATATGGATTTCTAAATGTGTACATGCAAGAAAATCGGTTTTATACCTAAATGCAAAATTGTGGAATTTTTCCAAATGCACTGCCGTTTTGGCTTTATGCCAACTTTTGTAAGATGAAGAAGGTTAGTTAACTTTAATATGATAAGCTAATGATTTGGAGCAACTTGATATGGATTTCTAAATGTGTACATGCAAGAAAATCGGTTTTATACCTAAATGTAAAATTATGGAATTTTTTCCAAATGCACTGCCGTTATGGTCTTATGTCAACTTGAGTAAGATGGTGAGGGTTAATTAACTTTAATATGTAAAGCTAATGATTTGAAGCAACTTGATATGGATTTCTAAATGTGTACATGCCAGAAAATCGGTTTTATACCTAAATGTAAAATTGTGGAATTTTTCCAAATGCACTGCCGTTTTGGCTTTATGCCAACTTCTGTAAGATGACGAAGGTTAATTAACTTGAATATGTGACGTTAATGATTTGAATCAACTCGATATGGATTGCTAAATGTTTAAATGCAGGAAAATCGGTTTTATACCTAAATGTAAAATTGTGGAATTTTTCCAAATGCACTGCCGTTTTGGCTTTATGCCAACTTTAGTAAGATGAAGAAAGTTAATTAACTTTAATATGTGAATTTAATGATTTGAAGCAACTTGATATGGATTTCTAAATGTGTACATGCCAGAAAATCGGTTTTATACCTAAATGTAAATTGTGGAATTTTCCAAATGCACTGCCGTTTTTGCTTTATGCCAACTACAGTAAG
>NW_024391866.1:0-847 GCF_016617805.1 Bactrocera tryoni
CATTGTTCACCCATGTTTACAATTTCATTTAGATGTTGACTCATGTTTCAACAAGATATGCTTCACATACACACAGCTCGCGATTCTATGGCCATTTTGAGGGAAAACTTCGGAGAACAATTCATCTCAAGAAATGGACCCGTAAGTTGGCCACCAAGATCATGCGCGATTTAACGCCTTTAGACTATTTTTTGTGGGGCCGTCAAGTCTAAAGTCTCACAGAAATAAGCCAGCAACTATTCCAGCTTTGAAGACAACATTTCGAAGAAATTCGGGCTATTCTGGCCGAAATGCTCGAAAAAGTTGCCCAAAATTGGACTTTCCGAATGGACCACCTAAGACGCAGCCGCGGTCAACATTTAAATGAAATTATCTTCAAAAAGTAAATGTCATGAACCAATCTAACGTTTCAAATAAAGAACCGATGAGATTTTGCAAATTTTATGCGTTTTTTTTAAAAAAAAAGTTATCAAGCTCTTAAAAAATCACCCGATACAAGAAAATCGACTTTATACCTGAATATGAGATTACTGAATTCTTCCAAATGCACTGCCGTTATGGCTTTATGTCAACTTCAGTAAGATGAAGAAGGTAAGAGAACTTAAATATGTTAAACTAATGATTCGAAGCAACTCAATATCGATTGCTAAATGTGAATATACAAGAAAATCGACTTTATACCTTAATATAGGATTGTGGAATTCTTCCAAATGCACTGCCGTTATGGCTTTATGTCCACTTCAGTAAGATGAAGAAGGTAAGTGAACTTAAATATGTTAAACTAATGATTTGAAGCAACTCAATATCGATTGCTAAATGTGTATATACAAGAAAATCGACTTTATAC
>NW_024391867.1:0-1791 GCF_016617805.1 Bactrocera tryoni
AACTTTGTAAACGCTCTAGCGGCTAAAGTATTCGACGCAGGTGGGTCAAGTAAATAGCATCGGTTAGATAATTTAAGGAGCTTTTAGAAAAGCCCTCAACCTGTTTTCTATTCCTACCAGGAGCCTGGCAATAGTGTTCACAAACAAATGTAGTGTTTTGAGAAAAATCACATTTTTGTTTCAACTTTGTAAACGCTCTAGCAGCTAAAGTGTTCGACGTAGGTGGATCAAATAAATAGCATCGGTTAGATAATTAAAGGAGCTTTTAGAAAAGCCCTCAACTTATTCTCTGTCCCTACCAGAAGCGCGGCAATAGTGTTCGCAAACAAATGTAGTGTTTTGAGAAAAATCACATGTTTGTTTCAACTTTGTAAACGCTCTAGCGGCTAAAGTATTCGATGTAGTTGGGTCAAATAAATAGTATCGGTTAGATAATTTAAGGAGCTTTTAGAAAAGCCCTCAACCTGTTTTCTATCCCTACCAGGAGCCTGGCAATAGTGTTCACAAACAAATGTAGTGTTTTGAGAAAAATCACATGTTTGTTTCAACTTTGTAAACGCCCTAGCAGCTAAAGTGTTCGATGTAGGTGGGTCAAATAAATAGTATCGGTTAGATAATTTAAGGAGCTTTTAGAAAAGCCCTCAACCTGTTTTCTATCCCTACCAGGAGCCTGGCAATAGTGTTCACAAACAAATGTAGTGTTTTGAGAAAAATCACATGTTTGTTTCAACTTTGTAAACGCTCTAGCGGCTAAAGTAGTCGATGTAGGTGGGTCAAATAGATAGCATCGGTTAGATAATTTAAGGATCTTTTAGAAAAGCCCTCAACCTGTTTTCTATCCCTACCAGGAGCCTGGCAATAGTGTTCACAAACAAATGTAGTGTTTTGAGAAAAATCACATGTTTGTTTCAACTTTGTAAACGCCCTAGCAGCTAAAGTATTCGACGTAGGTGGGTCAAATAAATAGCATCGGTTAGATAATTTAAGGAGTTTTTAGAAAAGCCCTCAACCTGTTTTCTATCCCTACCATGAGCCTGGCAATAGTGCTCACAAACAAATGTAGTGTTTTGAGAAAAATCACATGTTTGTTTCAACTTTGTAAACGCTCTAGCGGCTAAAGTATTCGACGTAGGTGGGTCAAATAAATAGCATCGGTTAGATAATTTAAGGAGCTTTTAGAAAAGCCCTCAACCTGTTTTCTATCCCTACCAGGAGCCTGGCAATAGTGTTCACAAACAAATGTAGTGTTTTGAGAAAAATCACATGTTTGTTTCAACTTTGTAAACGCTCTAGCGGCTAAAGTATTCGATGTAGGTGGGTCAAATAAACAGCATCGGTTAGATAATTAAAGGAGCCTTTAGAAAAGCCCTCAACTTATTCTCTATCCCTACCAGGAGCGTGGCAATAGTGTTCACAAACAAATGTAGTGTTTTGAGAAAAATCACATGTTTGTTTCAACTTTGTAAACGCTCTAGCGGCTAAAGTATTCGATGTAGGTGGGTCAAATAAACAGCATCGGTTAGATAATTAAAGGAGCCTTTAGAAAAGCCCTCAACTTATTCTCTATCCCTACCAGGAGCGTGGCAATAGTGTTCACAAGCAAATGTAGTGTTTTGAGAAAAGTCACATGTTTGTTTCAACTTTGTAAACGCTCTAGCGGCTAAAGTATTCGATGTAGGTGGGTCAAATAAATAGCATCGGTTAGATAATTTAAGGATCTTTTAGAAAAGCCCTCAACCTGTTTTTATCCCCTACCAGGAGCTGGCGCAATAAAGTGCGCACAAACAAATG
>NW_024391868.1:0-1566 GCF_016617805.1 Bactrocera tryoni
CTGGAAGTCCGAAAGCATTGTTTCACAGACGTTAACGCGATGCTGATTTACGAAAAAATGTAACTTTAGGCACGGTGTCACTGATAGTCATACTAACCTAGAAGTTATTTCGACGAAAGGGTTTTCGCGTGAAATTTAAATTAAGAAGTCTTAATATTCTTTGCCCACAGTAGAATATAGTTTTTTTTCAAATTTTTAGAATACACAGTGAAAAATTATATATTGTATTTGTTGAGTTATACGATATCTCCGATGGCGCTAAAATGAGGAGGTCCACTGGTGCATGTTGATTGGATCATTTGTCTTCGAGTTATTACTGCAGCAAATTCGAAAGATGTTGTTTGGAGAAAAACGCGTTTAAAGATGAACTGGTGGATTGAACTGAGCGACTACCCTTTAAATGGCTGTAACTCAAAACTATTTGGGATATCGCTTTGAAATTTTAGTATGTTATTTTTAAAAGTATAAATATTTATAAGTATATTGAAATATACAATTTTTTTTTCAAATTTTCACACTAGGTGTGTCTTTTAGGGCTTATTTGTAATTGGGAATTGCAAAAAATCGGTATTTTGTTCTCGATATTTTGAATGTTTGAGGAAGTGTTCTCCGAAACCTTAAAATTGGAATTAGTTTGGAAGTTTTGAGCGTTATTGTTCTAAAATTTAAATACATGTATTTTTGAAACCTGTTTTTAGAGTCGGTGAGAAAAATTTCTGCGAAACGTTTAGACTGACTTGAACTTTTCTCACAACTCAGATACATTTGTCTGGTACTGATAGAAGCAATATGATTTTGATAAGACTTACGATTTCTAAAGGCACTCTGGAGTGCAAAATATTTAACCTTGTTTGGAGATCGGTCTCATGACTGAGCGAATCCAACATTTTTTAAAATCACCGGTTAATAAAATAAATAAAATTTTTCAATATCTGTGAAAACAAGAGTCTTATAACCAAGATTTTTTGTTCTCTTTAGATGGTGTATAAAAATTGTTTTCAGACCTTTCTTTGAGAGCATTTAAGCGTTAATTACTAGTCTTTGACTAGAAGTGATCTAAACTAACCTAACTTCATTGAAAAAATAATAATAAAAAATAATTATCATTTGAAGAAATAAAACAGGCTAATTGAAAGTGTAGTGCTCTAGCAGAAATTCGTAGGCAGAAAAACCATTATAATGATCGCGATCTGGTTCATTTGTGATCACTTCAAAATTTTGTGGTTATGCACCAAAGTTCAGCATTACGTTCAATACGGTTACAACGAAGCTATAATACCCTTCACGCAGAAAAAAAATTCTATAGAAGGGCTTGATTTTGATCCATCAATTTATAAGGCAGCCATTGTGGCTCGATAGCGGTGGTTTTGAAAAAAGCAGCTTTTCGGGATGAAAACCATGTGAACAAGATATCAGATTGACATCTCAAAAATTTAAGGACTAGTTCATGTAACTACAAAGAGTTAGATAGACAGGCGGATATGATTATATACTCATATATATTATATTCTCAATATCTTGTAGAGTTTTTGACATCATCTTCTTGGAGTTACAAACTTCGTTGCA
>NW_024391869.1:0-1827 GCF_016617805.1 Bactrocera tryoni
CATAAGGGCGAGGCCACGCCCA
The DNA here is from genome assembly GCF_016617805.1 of Bactrocera tryoni. Taxonomy (NCBI): domain Eukaryota; kingdom Metazoa; phylum Arthropoda; class Insecta; order Diptera; family Tephritidae; genus Bactrocera; species Bactrocera tryoni. Next base: position 23 of record NW_024391869.1, read on the forward strand.
TTTTCACCTTTTAAAAAGCCTGGGTGCAGCTTCCTTCTGCCATTTCTTCCGTAAAATTTAGTGTTTCTGACGTTTTTTATTAGTCGGTTAACGCACTTTTAGTGATTTTCAACATCACCTTTGTATGGGAGGTGGGCGTAGTTATTATCCGATTTCTTCCATTTTTGAACCGTATATGGAAATACCTGAAGAAAACGACTCTGTAGAGTTTGGTTGACATAGCTGTAGTAGTTTCCGAGATATGTACAAAAAACTTAGTAGGCGGCGGGGCCACGCCCACTTTTCCAAAACAATTGCGTCCAAATATGCCCCTCCCTAATGCGATCCTTTTGTGCCAAATTTCACTTTAATATCTTTATTTATGGCTTAGTTATGACACTTTATAGGTTTTCGGTTTCCGCCATTTTGTGGCCGTGGCAGTTGGCCGATTTTGCCCATCTTCGAACTTAACCTTCTTATGGAGCCAAGGAATACGTGTACCAAGTTTCATCATGATATCTCAATTTTTACTCAAGTTACAGCTTGCACAGACGGACGGACGGACAGACAGACATCCGGATTTCGACTCTACTCGTCACCCTGATCACTTTGGTATATATAACCCTATATCTTACAAACAACCGTTATGTGAACAAAACTATAATACTCTCCTTAGCAACATTGTTGCGAGAGTATAAAAATACAAATACTTCTTCCCAAAATGAGACACACTACTCTGGGGGAAAAAATAATAAGACTTTTTTCTAGGTTGGTATGACTGTCAGTGACAACCTATTATTAATTTTTTAGTCATCAAATTAAAGCATTATATTGAAGAAGCTGCACGGGAAGCAATCATCTGTTCTAAAATCTCGTCTGGTATAAGAAACGACGTAAGTAGAATAGGCGTACATATATAGGAGCCAGAAGCTTGTTGGAAAGATATGAAGTCGTTATACGTTTATTATTGAACAATGAAACCGCCTTCAAAGGCTCTGTAGGGTAGGAAGATGAATTTTACGGATACAAAGTACACATTTATTTATTTACCGAAGACAAAGTGACCTGTTCTACAAATAATTGAGCATACAAGGCATCAATTGTGTACGATATGATTCATGAATCAGATTATGAAGTTTTCGATTCATTCTTTTGATTTGTGATTGAAATGGGATACGTGTTGGAGTCATATTCAGTCCCATCTCATTTATATTGATTATTTTGTGAACGGAAGATTTGTTCTGAACGCCACTAAGGCTTCCTGGATGCTTATTTAGCTGAAGAACTACGTTTGGCTGTGGGCTCAAAAATTTTGTCATGGAAAATCTGTCCCTTAAAGGACTGGTGAGTAAGCTACATATATTAGATATACGAACATATCTCTAAAACGTTTTACGATTTTAAAATCTACATATAAATATGATCAAATTGAAAGCTGAATTTTGTCCATTTCAAACCCTTCAAAGTAATCCCTCCCGCTGCAATACACTTATGACAACGAATGTACCAGTCATCGTAGCACTTGGAAAATCCTCCGTCGTGATGGCCATCAGAGCCTTCTTCGATTCAGCTTTTATATACTCAATTGAGTCAAAACGGTTTCCTCGGAGTTTCTTATAGAAAACAAGTAAGGAAGGGCTAAGTTCGGGTGTCACCGAACATTTTATACTCTCGCATGATAAAGTGATAATCGAGATTTCATTATACGTCATTTACATATTATTCAAATACCGTATTTATGTAAAGTTTTATTCCGCTATCATCATTGGTTCCTAATGTACTATATACTCGTATTATACAGAGAAGGCATCAGATGGAATTCAAAA
>NW_024391870.1:0-855 GCF_016617805.1 Bactrocera tryoni
TAAAGTTCATATTTTTACGCAACTTGATATCGATTGCTTAATGTGTATGTACCAAAAAATCAATTCTACACCTTAATATAGGGTTGCGAAATTGCTCCAAATACACTGTCGTTATGGCTATACGACAACCCTAATTAACAGAAATACATAAAGTTCATATTTTTACGCAACTTGATATCGATTGCTTAATGTGTATGTACCAAAAAATCAATTCTACACCTTAATATAGGGTTGCGAAATTGCTCCAAATACACTGTCGTTATGGCTATACGACAACTCTATGACAACTCCAATAACATCAAAACGGCTAATTAACAGAAATACATAAATTTCATATTTTTACGCAACTTGATGTCGATTGCTTAATGTGTATGTACCAAAAAAATCGATTCTACACCTTAATATAAGATATTGAAGTACCAAAAAATCAATTCTACACCTTAACTTAAAATTATAAAATTGTTCCAAATACACTGTCGTTATTGCTTTACGACAACCCTAATTAACAGAAATACATAAAGTTCATATGTTTACGCAACTTGATATCGATTGCTTAATGTGTATGTACCAAAAAATCAATCCTACATCTAAATATAGCTGGCTATACGGCAACTCTATGACAACTCCAATTACATCAAAACTTCTAATTAGCATAAATATGTAAAGTTCATATTTTTACGCAACTTGATATCTATTGCTTATTGTATATGTACTAAAAAATCGATTCTATACCTTACTATAATATTGTGAAATTGCTCCAATTACACTGTCGCTATGGATATACGACAACTCTATGACAACTCCAATAACATCAAAACGGCTAATTAGCATAAATATGTAAAGTTCATATTTTTG
>NW_024391871.1:0-1165 GCF_016617805.1 Bactrocera tryoni
TTAACTTTAATATGTGAAGCTAATGATTTGAAGCAACTTGATATGTATTTCTAAACGTGTACATGCAAGAAAATCGGTTTTATACCTAAATGTAAAATTGTGGAATTTTCCAAATGCACTGCCGTTTTGGTTTTATGCCAACTTCAGTAAGATGAAGAAGGTTAGTTAACTTGAATAAGTTAAGCTAATGATTTGAAGCAACTTGATATGGATTTCTAAATGTTTATATGCAAGAAAATATGTTTTATACCTAAATGTAAAATTGTGGACTTTTACCAAATGCACTGCCGTTATGGCTTTATGTCAACTTGAGTAAGATGAAGAAGGTTAATTAACTTTAATATGTGAAGCTAATGATTTGAAGCAACTTGATATGGATTTCTAAATGTGTACATGCAAGAAAGTCGGTTTTATACCTAAATGTAAAATTGTGGAATTTTTCCAAATGCACTGCCGTTGTGGTCTTATGTCAACTTGAGTAAGATGGTGAGGGTTAATTAACTTTAATATGTGAATTTAATAATTTGAAGCAACTTGATATGGATTTCTAAATGTGTACATGCAAGAAAGTCGGTTTTATACCTAAATGTTAAATTATGGAATTTTTTCCAAATGCACTGCCGTTATGGTCTTATGTCAACTTGAGTAAAATGATGAGGGTTAATTAACTTTAATATGCTAAGCTAATGATTTGAAGCAACTTGATATGGATTGCTAAATGTGGACATGCAAGAAAAGTCGGCTTCATACCTAAATGTAAAATTGTGGAATATTTCCAAATGCACTGCCGTTATGGCTTCATGTCAACTTGAGTATGAAGATGAGGGTTAATTAACTTTAATATGTTAAGCTAATGATTTGAAGCAACTTGATATGGATTTCTAAATGTGTACAGGCAAGAAAATCGGTTTTATACCTAAATGTAAAATTGTGGAATTTTTCCAAATGCAGTGCCGTTATGGTTTTATGTCAACTTGAGTAAGATGGTGAGGGTTAATTAACTTTAATATGTGAATTTAATAATTTGAAGCAACTTGATATGGATTTCTAAATGTGTACATGCAAGAAAGTCGGTTTTATACCTAAATGTAAAATTCTGGAATTTTCCAAATGCACTGCGTTTGGCTTATGTCAACTTGAGTAAGATGAAGAAGGTTAATTAACT
>NW_024391872.1:0-913 GCF_016617805.1 Bactrocera tryoni
CGCAGAAGTTGTCTAATTCTATTAAATAGAAAACCGGATAGTATTTAAAAGACAAATTTCTGATGGAGTCAATTAATAGCTACTCGGGTTTGGGGAATTATTTATAAAATATTAAAGAATGCTTACTTTAAACGTTGCACTTAACTTGATTATCAGAAATCCTTATATTAATTCGTTTTAGTGATGGGAAACGTTTGGACCGATGTCCTCATAATGCTGAACGCAATATTCTCAGGAAATTTTATAAATTAAAAATATTTTTAGCAATGCGAATCATTATATAGTGCCTAAGAGAAGTCCCGACCGATTTCCATAATTTTGTTGGCGACGCACACACCATTCGGCGGAAAAATAGGATTTCCAATTTCAAAACTTTAATGATTTTGTTTTGTAAAGAAATATTTGATAAGAAAATTCAACGCTAGCGTTTTTTATAAAAGGAAATTTTATAGTTAAAAAACTAACAGAAGTCGACGGAAAGTTATTCAAGAAATCAGATTAAAATTATTGTTCAAATAAAGAATTTTTGTGTGTAAGTTTATAACTATGGCTTTTCTTTTTATTTTTAGGTGAAAATATAGTTACTTGTTTATAAAAAAAATTTTGAAATTGGCAAAGTAAGCTAATTTTTATAATTTTTCAAAATTATACTAAAATACCAACTTTCATTTTTGATGGAAAAACTTTTATGTGCTTTGCCTTGCTTAGCTCTTAATATAAAAAATTAAAGTTCCAAGTCTGTATTTCAATTAAAAAACAACCAACCGCAATTACCGTCCTTTGTAACTTCCACAAATACTGATGTCTTCAACAGACTTCTTATAACTTCGGATTCTTATTAAGTAGCTTAAGGCGTCATTCGAACAAAATTTCCTTAGAACTAGATCCCATTGTTAAAGATATGGTGCTTGCA
>NW_024391873.1:0-602 GCF_016617805.1 Bactrocera tryoni
TGATTGCTTTTTTTCAATTTGTGTGCACCTTCTTTCGCTGCGTCCGGGCACAGAGCAGACGGTTCGCTGCGTCAGCTGCTTTAGTTATGTGCTTCGTAGGTTTGCTAATGCCAGTGTCACGCTGTCGCTTTGTGCGATTTATAATTTTATCAACATGAAAATCCATTAAAAATTTCTCTTTATCGTGCTTACTTGTCGTGACTCGTTCCCAACGCGTTTTATTTATTATACTCTCGCAACAAAGTTGCTAAGGAGAGTATTATAGTTTTGTTCACATTCTGGTTGTTTGTAAGTCCTAAAACTGAAAGAGTCAGATATAGGGTTACATATACCAAAGTGGTCAAGTGACGAGTAGAGTTGAAATCCGGATGTGTGTCTGTCCGCCCGTCCGTGCAAGCTGTAACTTGAGTAAAAATTGAGATATCTTGATGAAACTTGGAACACGTATTTCTTGGCTCCATAAGGTGGTTAGGTTCGAAGATGGGCAAAATCGACCAACTGCCACGCCCACAAAATGGCGAAAACCGAAAACCTATAAAGTGTCACAACTAAGCCATAAATAAAGATTTTAAAGTGAAATTTGGCACAAAGGATCGCATTAG
>NW_024391874.1:0-1153 GCF_016617805.1 Bactrocera tryoni
GATAACGTTTACAAAAAATGTAACAATTTGAGAAAATTTACATTTTGTCTTAACCTTTAAAACGCTCTAGCGGCTAAAGTATTTGACCTAGGTGGGTCAAATAAATTGCACCGGTTAGGTAATTTCAAGAGTTTTCAGGAAATGTATAATTTGCACCCAAGGCCCCACTGGGGGCGTGGCAATAGGTGAAATAGTGTTGCGACAATATAGGTAAATTTACATGTAATTTGCACAACGCTTACAAAAAATGTAACAATTTGAGAAAAATTACATTTTTTTCTAACCTTAAAAACGCTCTAGCGGCTAAAGTATTTGACCTATGTGGGTCAGATAAATTGCGCCGGTTAGGTTATTTCAAGGGCTTTCAGCAAATGTATAATTTGCCCCCAAAACCCCACCGGGGGCGTGGCAATAGGCGAAAATGGGTTGTTGTCATTTCCCCACATTTTTTCACTACAGTTGGGGGCGTATGGGGCCGGGGGGGATCAAAACCATTTTGCGAGTTAGTTCACCCTTGGGGCTTTCAGGAAAGCCCTCAATCTCCGCTCTATCCCTATCAGGGGCGTGGCGATAACGTTTACAAGAAATGTAACAATTTGAGAAAATTTACATTTTGTCTTAACTTTTAAAACGCTCTAGCGGCTAAAGTATTTGACCTAGGTAGGTCAAATAAATTGCACCGGTTAGGTAATTTAAAGAGCTTTCAGGAAATGTACAATTTGCCCCCAAGGCCCCACCGGGGGCGTGGCAATAGGTGAAAAAGTGTTGCGACAATATAGGTAAATTTATATGTAATTTGCACAAAAACGGGAATCAAATAATAACGGTAGCTATGTGATTCATGTAACTGCAGGTGTGTGCGTTACATACATATATAAATCACTGATAAGAATTGAACAGGTGAGTAGTTATCACAAAAACAAAGATAAGCACAGTCTTCACCATGTCCCCCCTTTTGTTTCACTACAATTGGAGGGGTATAGGGCCGGGGGGGATCAAAACCATTTTGCGAGCCAGTTCACCCCAAGGGCTTTCAGGAAAGCCGTGGCGATAACGTTTACAAAAAATGTAACAATTTGAAAACATTTCATTTTTCTTAACCTTTAAAACGCTCTAGCGGCTAAAGTATTTGACCTAGGTGGGTCAAGTAAAT
>NW_024391875.1:0-1823 GCF_016617805.1 Bactrocera tryoni
GTGTTAGCGTGCGACTTCTTCAACCTGCTTCTGGAGAAAATAGTTCGAGCTGCAGAATAATAGAATAATAGGTCTCAAAACCCGCCCCGTTAGTTCTGCTTTCTCCGGACTGGACATGGAAGCAAAGTAAATGGGTCTGGCAGTGAACGAAGGCAAGACGAAATATCTCCTGTCATCAAATAAAAAGTCGTCGCGTTCGCGACTTGGCACTCACGTCACTGTTGACATTCATAACTTTGAAGTTGTAGACAATTTCGTCTATCTTGGAACCAGCGTAAACACCACCAACAATGTCAGCCTATAAATCCAACGCAGGATAACTCTTGCCAACAAGTGCTACTTCGGACTGAGTAGACAATTGAAAAGTAAAGTCCTAAAGTCGAATTAAAAGACAGCATGTTGTCCGAATGGACCAAAAACACTAAAGCTCTGAAAGTATTCGACGCAGTACCCGCCGGGGGAAGCAGAGAAAAAGGAAGACCTCCACTCCGTTGGAACGAACAGGTGGAGAGGGACTTGGCTACGCTTGGAATATCCAATTGGCGCCACATAGCGAAAATAAGAAACGACTGGCGCGCCGTTGTTAACTCGGCTATAATCGCGTAAGCGGTGTCTACGCCAATTAAGAAGAAGAAGGATTTATCGGAAGCGAGTAATGGAGAGATATTAATAAATACATCACATCGAAACAATCGAATAAAGATGCTAAAGCCCAGACGTGAATTAAATGCTTTACAGGAGAATTCTACGGACATCAGATGGATGAGGCTTTTTAAGGAAACAGAATAAGCTCAAATATGACAAATTTTATCCAACGCGCTTGAAAATATCCTGGAAAACCTGTTCGTTTCACCGGAAGAAGTATCTGATGAGAGAGCTGCCTCTCTAATTTTTGATCCGGAATTCAGAGCTCTAGCTTTTCTAGAGCAAGTAGGAGATGTTAATGTTTTTCATGAGGACAACAATGAGGATAGAATTTTTCACAAAACTCATTGCTGGCATGACGAAACCTTTCCGAGTCAATCGCTACTATATACAAAACTATTATAAGCTTTAGCAACATGTTGTGAGCGTATAAAAACGGGTGGAAAAAACGGTTTGATAATTTAATTGAATTAACGAAGTTATTTCAACACCAATTTTTTACACAGGTATAGGAATATATGTATGTTACAAATTATTTTATGCTGAGCATTGATGATTACATTTACCCTACATATTGCTATCACATTTTTACTATAAAATATATAAGTATATGTATGGTGTACAAAAATAACTGTGAGAAATTGTGTGACAAATGTTGAAAAAATGTATGAATTTACAGAGTTTTTATATTAAACAAGTTATTGCCAAGTCCATAAATATCCTTAACTAAGCGGCTTTAAGTATTGTACAAACTTATGACAGAAACTAACTTCATAAATTTCATACTTACCAAAGTTGATTTATACTTTCGTTGAATAAGATGCCGTGTTTTAGGATCTGCAATGAAGAGTTAAAATTTCCATTTTAGTCTTTAAGGGATAACAGCATATTTGAAATATATAGTATGTATATATTTTTTCAACTAAATTGATTCCAAACAAAATACAATAATATTTATGGCGTGGAAAAGTGTTTAAAGCGCTGTATTTCATTATAGCTTGAAGCTACGTCCTGCGTGCTAGGCGCAATTACACAAGCTTTTTTAAAGCCGGCTTGAAAAAGTTGACGGACGTATATATAACTGACTCAGTCAGTCTATGAATGACTTTCAAATTTAAAAGTATTTTGTGACCAATATGTAATTAGCGATCTTTATATCACATTTTATAAAAATAATG
>NW_024391876.1:0-1756 GCF_016617805.1 Bactrocera tryoni
TGGGAACCACTGTTATATATCTTTGTACGTACATATGTATGTATATAAATGATCAAGAGGTCGAGAGAAGTGGAAATCCGGGTGACCTGTCTGTCCCTCCGTCCGTGCAAACTGTAACTTACCTTTATTGGTAAGAACAGAACTAGTTTATTAATCAAAACAGTAAATAAATATATTTGAATTATTTTAGAGTCCATTCCTACCGAGATAAAAGCTGAATCGCCAAAGGAACAACTGCGCCAAGCCCTTCAGTGTAAAAAAAAAAAAACGCATAATAAAAAAAATATTTAGCAAATAAAGAAAATAAATAATTAGTAAATAAGAATAATAAATGTAAGATAACTTTTAAGGACGAAGATAGTATATAAGAATAGTAGGAAATAATGAAATAAATTAAAAAATGTATGTACTTATGTATGCTTGTATTTTGTACATATATCACTGTAACTGTATAGCAGAGTTTTTGTAGGCAACCACATGTGCCAGAGCGTTATTTGAATTAGGCGCTCGCATAGCCGGCATATATTGCGGTACTTTGAACAATAAATGCGCAAATAAGTAGCACAGTAGCAGGAATGGAGAAACTGTTACTGAGTGAAGTCTGATCGTATTCTGCGAATAGAGACGCAGATCCGTTAGGTACTTTTAGAGTAATGAAGGAGTGCGCAATAATTAGGCGCTGTGTCGTCGCAGAATCAGTTCGAAAAGTCTAAAAGTGACATCAATAGGAACAGAACTTACTGTGCTTTAGTAATAAAAAGTATAAAGTAAAGTTATTGTTCTATAATAGAATAAAAGTGTAAAGTGCTAAATAATTGGATCGTCTACGAACAAAATCCCCCATGTACATGAATTTAATAAATATATTGCTTTATATTTTATAAACATTGTTTTTATTTTTTGTAGTTTTAGAATTAATGAAACCGCTAACGATTTTTAATTAGTCAAATCACTGGCCATTTTGAATTAATGAAAACGCTAGCGATTTCTGTATGATTGGTCATGCAGTGTACCACTCAATTACTCTCGTAGGACATTTTAATGTACAATTCGTTAGTGACATAACGATTAATTGGATATTTTACCTCTTGTAAAGCGAGCCGTAAATAAGTAAAATATATGTAAGTATGTACATATTTATATAAGTATGTTTATGTTTCGCCTTAGTTACGGCAGATGTAATGTAGATGTGGATATCGAAAAAGTGAAGTAATGAAACTAAGTGAATCTATGATCCTTAATATAATATATGTACATTAGGGTGTGCCATTTTGAGGCAAACTTTTTTTCAACTGAAAAACAGGCTCAAAACTTTCGAAATGTGTAAAAAAAAGTCACTCAAAAGATGAACTCTTAATATTAATATTAAGAGGTGCCTCTTTCAAATTTTCTGTTTTCCATATAAATTACATGGAAAAAAAATAATTTTTTTTGTGGTGGTTATTGTACGGAGGTTATTATATGTGCACGCGATGGCTGCCAGTAGGGATGGTAAACTCGATTCCGATTCTACTCGAAAATCGAGTTTTCTCGTAAAATAATCCATTTTTCGAATGTCAAGAATCGATTCTTAATCGACTTCGACTACTGAAGATCGATTCTGAAAAATCGATTATTTTACGAGAAAACTCGATTTTCGAGTAGAATCGGAATCGAGTTTATCATCCAAATGGCAGCCATCGCGTGCACATATAATAACCTCCGCAGAATAACCACCACAAAAAAAAACGATTTTTTTTCAATGTAATTTATATGG
>NW_024391877.1:0-3756 GCF_016617805.1 Bactrocera tryoni
GCAACTCAATATCGATTGCTAAATGTGTATATACAAGAAAATCGACTTTATACCTCAATATAAGATTGTGGAATTCTTCCAAATGCACTGCCGTTATGGCTTTATGTCAACTTCAGTAAAATGAAGAATGTTAATTAACTTAAATATGTTAAAGTAATGATTCGAAGCAACTCAATATCGATTGCTAAATGTGTATATACAAGAAAATCGACTTTATACCTTAATATAAGATTGTGGAATTCTTCCAAATGCACTGCCGTTATGGCTTTATGTCAACTTCAGTAAAATGAAGAATGTTAATTAACTTAAATATGTTAAAGTAATGATTCGAAGCAACTCAATATCGATTGCTAAATGTGTATATACAAGAAAATCGACTTTATACCTAACTATAATATTGTGGAATTCTTCCAAATGCACTGCCGTTATGGCTTAATGTTCACTTCAGTAAGATGAAGAAGGTAAATTAACTTAAATATCTTTAACTAATGATTTGAAGCAGTCTCAATATCGATTGCTAAAGGTGTATATACAAGAAAATCGACTTTATACCTTAATATAAGATTGTGGAATTCTTCCAAATGCACTGCCGTTATGGCTTTATGTCCACTTCAGTAAAATGAAGAAGGTAAATTAACTTAAATATGTTAAAGTAATGATTCGAAGCAACTCAATATCGATTGCTAAATGAGTATATACAAGAAAATCGACTTTATACCTTAATATAAGATTGTGGAATTCTTCCAAATGCACTGCCGTTATGGCTTTATGTCCACTTCAGTAAGATGAAGAAGGTAAGTGAACTTAAATATGTTAAAGTAATGATTCGAAGCAACTCAATATCGATTGCTAAATGTGTATATACAAGAAAATCGACTTTATACCTCAATATAAGATTGTGGAATTCTTCCAAATGCACTGCCGTTATGGCTTTATGTCAACTTCAGTAAGATGATGAAGGTTAATTAACTTAAATATGTTAAATGAATGATTTTAAGCAACTCAATATCGATTGCTAAATGTGAGTATACAAGAAAATCGGCTTTATACCTAAATTTAGGATTGTGGAATTCTTCCAAATGCACTGCCGTTATGGCGTTATGTCAACTTCAGTAAGATGATGAAGGTTAATTAACTTAAATATGTTAAACTAATGATTTGAAGCAACTCAATATCGATTGCTAAATGTGAATATACAAGACAATCGACTTTGTACCTTAGTATAGGATTGTGGAGTTCTTTCAAATGCACTGCCGTTTTGATTTTATGTCTACTTCAGTAAGATGAAGAAGTTGAATTAACTTAAATATGTTAAACTAATGATTCGAAGCAACTCAATATCGATTGCTAAATGTGAATATACAAGACAATCGACTTTATACCTTAATATAAGATTGTGGAATTCTTCCAAATGCACTGCCGTTATGGCTTTATGTCCACTTCAGTAAGATGAAGAAGTTGAATTAACTTAAATATGTTAAACTAATGATTCGAAGCAACTCAATATCGATTGCTAAATGTGAATATACAAGAAAATCGACTTTATACCTCAATATAAGATTGTGGAATTCTTCCAAATGCACTGCCGTTATGGCTTTATGTCCACTTCAGTAAGATGAAGAAGGTAAATTAACTTAAATATGTTAAACTAATGATTCGAAGCAACTCAATATCGATTGCTAAATGTGTATATACAAGAAAATCGACTTTATACCTTAATATAAGATTGTGGAATTCTTCCAAATGCACTGCCGTTATGGCTTTATGTCTCCTTCAGTAAGATGAAGAAGGTAAGTGAACTTAAATATGTTAAACTAATGATTCGAAGCAACTCAATATCGATTGCTAAATGTGTATATACAAGAAAATCGACTTTATACCTTAATATAAGATTGTGGAATTCTTCCAAATGCACTGCCGTTATGGCTTTATGTCCACTTCAGTAAGATGAAGAAGGTAAATTAACTTAAATATGTTAAACTAATGATTCGAAGCAACTCAATATCGATTGCTAAATGTGTATATACAAGAAAATCGACTTTATACCTCAATATAAGATTGTGGAATTCTTCCAAATGCACTGCCGTTATGGCTTTATGTCAACTTCAGTAAGATGAAGAAGGTAAATTAACTTAAATATGTTAAAGTAATGATTCGAAGCAACTCAATATCGATTGCTAAATGTGTATATACAAGAAAATCGACTTTATACCTCAATATAAGATTGTGGAATTCTTCCAAATGCACTGCCGTTATGGCTTTATGTCAACTTCAGTAAGATGAAGAAGGTAAGTGAACTTAAATATGTTAAACTAATGATTCGAAGCAACTCAATATCGATTGCTAAATGTGTATATACAAGAAAATCGACTTTATACCTCAATATAAGATTGTGGAATTCTTCCAAATGCACTGCCGTTATGGCTTTATGTCAACTTCAGTAAAATGAAGAATGTTAATTAACTTAAATAAGTGAAGTAAATGATTTGAAGCAACTCAATATCGATTGCTAAATGTGTATATACAAGAAAATCGACTTTATACCTCAATATAAGATTGTGGAATTCTTCCAAATGCACTGCCGTTATGGCTTTATGTCAACTTCAGTAAAATGAAGAAGGTAAATTAACTTAAATATGTTAAACTAATGATTCGAAGCAACTCAATATCGATTGCTAAATGTGTATATACAAGAAAATCGACTTTATACCTCAATATAAGATTGTGGAATTCTTCCAAATGCACTGCCGTTATGGCTTTATGTCAACTTCAGTAAAATGAAGAATGTTAATTAACTTAAATAAGTGAAGTAAATGATTTGAAGCAACTCAATATCGATTGCTAAATGTGTATATACAAGAAAATCGACTTTATACCTTAATATAAGATTGTGGAATTCTTCCAAATGCACTGCCGTTATGGCTTTATGTCTCCTTCAGTAAGATGAAGAAGGTAAGTGAACTTAAATATGTTAAACTAATGATTCGAAGCAACTCAATATCGATTGCTAAATGTGTATATACAAGAAAATCGACTTTATACCTTAATATAAGATTGTGGAATTCTTCCAAATGCACTGCCGTTATGGCTTTATGTCTCCTTCAGTAAGATGAAGAAGGTAAGTGAACTTAAATATGTTAAACTAATGATTCGAAGCAACTCAATATCGATTGCTAAATGTGTATATACAAGAAAATCGACTTTATACCTCAATATAAGATTGTGGAATTCTTCCAAATGCACTGCCGTTATGGCTTTATGTCCACTTCAGTAAGATGAAGAAGGTAAGTGAACTTAAATATGTTAAACTAATGATTCGAAGCAACTCAATATCGATTGCTAAATGTGTATATACAAGAAAATCGACTTTATACCTCAATATAAGATTGTGGAATTCTTCCAAATGCACTGCCGTTATGGCTTTATGTCCACTTCAGTAAGATGAAGAAGGTAAGTGAACTTAAATATGTTAAACTAATGATTCGAAGCAACTCAATATCGATTGCTAAATGTGAATATACAAGAAAATCGACTTTATACCTCAATATAAGATTGTGGAATTCTTCCAAATGCACTGCCGTTATGGCTTTATGTCTACTTCAGTAAGATGAAGAAGGTAAGAGAACTTAAATATGTTAAACTAATGATTCGAAGCAACTCAATATCGATTGCTAAATGTGAATATACAAGAAAATCGACTTTATACCTCAATATAAGATTGTGGAATTCTTCCAAATGCACTGCCGTTATGGCTTT
>NW_024391878.1:0-2435 GCF_016617805.1 Bactrocera tryoni
AAAAGATTTACCTAAACATTATGATGATATTTTCATGATTCATACGCAATGTACGAATGTAAGCAATTTGATTTGCCGTCGGCATTTCAATTTCTCATACTTCAATTTTTGCTTTCAACCAAGAAATCGCTTGTATGTATGTATGTACATATAATGGAGTATTATTTTGGATAATAAATTGACACTGTTGTTTCATCTAAAATTAAAAGTTTTTTATTTTATTTATGTCTATTTACACTATTTACATTATTATTTACCTAAAATTAAAAGAAACGACATTTAATGTCAATTATTTCTCTATTTTATTGAAATAGCATGTGCTTTCTATCGTCTGCTCCTTTGTATACGCATTTTTATACCTAGTAATACATGTGGTGACCTCTATCGATTATATCTTAACCGTGCGATTCTGTACTGTGATACTGTCTCAAGTCTCTAAATTTGAGATTTTGAGTTGGAGACAATTTTTGAGACTTGAGACGATTTTGCTATTCTTTAAGTGACAGACACAAAATCTATTACATTTCATTATTCAGAGATGTTTTTAAACTTGAATGAAAATAAATATGTCGATAACAAACATTAAATTTGCTATAACATAGTCAAAAAACATAATTATCAATAAAAGTAAAAATATATGTTGACTTTTTTTCATAATATTTACGAAATTTATGTAAAATTGATTTATTTTTAACCTTTTCGTGTTTGAGTTGCTTACAAAATAGAAAATAACTACAATCGATTAATATCTGTGAGTATATTCAAAATGGCAGACAAGATTTCTTTTTGGTTTTGTGACCTGCTAATTACCAGGTCTCAAGTTTGAGTCAATATTTTGAAACTAACGATAGAGACTGTTTAGTGAATAGTAACTAGTCACAAATTGAGATTTTACCTTAAAATGTCTCAAATAGAGACTAGAGACTGGTTACAGAATCCCGCTATAAGTCTAGTTTTAAAATGTACCTAGTGTCATCTACTGTTAGTAGATGTACAATGAATGGAAAGAATATTCTTTTCATTACATACATATGTGCAATATATGCCTTTGCGTTTTGCCGGCATTTCCATATTGACATGCAAAAGTAATTATGTATGTATTTCATTGTTTCGTTTTGGCCCAATTTTGTATATTAAGACAAGTGTCAATAATTGCGCCAAAATCAAATATATTATATATTCATATGTAAACATGTTTTAAACTTTACATAAAATTGAAGTGTCAATAATTGCGACAAGTTTCATAAAGTTGGAAATTTTGCGCGAAAAAGACGTGTGCGGGTTAAGTCGTGAATTTTACTTATATTAATTAATTTGAAAGTGCCGAAAAATGCGAAACGAAATTTCAATAAATTTAAGTAAATTTACATGTATTTTCATTTATATTTAATCGTCAATAAATTTTTTAAAAATTATTTGCCCTAGTTGTCCATTTTTTATTTTGTCACACATTTCAGCCGATTTTTGTATAGAAATTTGACCGGCGTAGAAGCAAAATGCGAAACAATCATACATATGTACATATATTATGTCGTTTGCACATTTGTCTGTATATTTGCGAAAGCAAATGTTCTACAAAAGCATATTTCTATGCTTAAACAAAATTATTAGAACCATCGTATGTTTCTTACATGCATAACCAAACCATACTTAAGCCAGCGCAACATAAGTGTCAATGGTGGCGTTGATGGTAAGCGCTTGGAAAGTCAAGATGATACCACAGGTCACAGGTTCGAATCTCGACAGAATAAATGTTTAATTTTTTGCTTTTAACATCGTATACTATACAAATAAATATTTTTCTTACTAATAGAAATTAAATTTATCACAGTAATATTATGTATATGTATATTATGTATATTGCTGTGATAAATTTATTTTCTATTAATAAGAAAAATATTTATTTGTATAGTAACAACAGTTGATGGACGTCTGTGTGCGACTTACCGTGAGGCGTGTCAATTATTACGGTTGCTTGAAAATGATTCGCATTGGGATGTTACGCTCAAGGATTCCGTGATATCTTCATCGCCGCATAAAATTCGCACACTGTTTGCGATTATAATATAGACATGTTTCCCCTCAAATCCGAATGATTTGTGGATGACATGTCTGAGGATGTGTTGCATCGCTTGCATTGTGAAACTTTGAATCCTACATTGGAAATTGCGGCAGAGATTTATGTACAATGACACATTGATCATAATAGAAGATATGTGTTTGTTGATGGCAAATAAAGTATTGTCGTGTTTGGGCCTGACAGCACCCAATCGTGCTATGCAAGATGCATTAAACCATGAGTTGCAAAGAGAACTCCAGTACGATACTCAAGCTATGACCGAAGTAGTTCGCAGAACTGTTCCGCAATTGAACGAAGAACAAAGATTGCGTACAATCGTTTAACACAAGCTGTAAACAGTGGGTCTGGGCGGATT
>NW_024391879.1:0-866 GCF_016617805.1 Bactrocera tryoni
GGTAAGATGAAGAAAGTAAAATAACTTAAATATATCGCGTGATTTTTTAAGAGCTTGATAACTTTTTTTTAAAAAAAAACGCATAAAATTTGCAAAATCTCATCGGTTCTTTATTTGAAACGTTAGATTGGTTCATGACATTTACTTTTTGAAGATAATTTCATTTAAATGTTGACCGCGGCTGCGTCTTAGGTGGTCCATTCGGAAAGTCCAATTTTGGGCAACTTTTTCGAGCATTTCGGCCGGAATAGCCCGAATTTCTTCGGAAATGTTGTCTTCCAAAGCTGGAATAGTTGCTGGCTTATTTCTGTAGACTTTAGACTTGACGTAGCCCCACAAAAAAATAGTCTAAAGGCGTTAAATCGCATGATCTTGGTGGCCAACTTACGGGTCCATTTCTTGAGATGAATTGTTCTCCGAAGTTTTCCCTCAAAATGGCCATAGAATCGCGAGCTGTGTGGCATGTAGCGCCTTGTTGAAACCACATGTCAACCAAGTTCAGTTCTTCCATTTTTGGCAACAAAAAGTTTGTTAGCATCGAACGATAGCGATCGCCATTCACCGTAACGTTGCGTCCAACAGCATCTTTGAAAAAATACGGTCCAATGATTCCACCAGCGTACAAACCACACCAAACAGTGCATTTTTCGGGATGCATTGGCAGTTCTTGAACGGCTTCTGGTTGCTCTTCACCCCAAATGCGGCAATTTTGCTTATTTACGTAGCCATTCAACCAGAAATGAGCCTCATCGCTGAACAAAATTTGTCGATAAAATATTCCGGCCGAAATGCTTGAAAAAGTTGCCCAAAATTGGACTTTCCGAATGGACCACCTAAGACGCAGCCGCGGTCAACATTTAAATGAA
>NW_024391880.1:0-668 GCF_016617805.1 Bactrocera tryoni
GTAGAAGTTCAGGCAAG
Organism: Bactrocera tryoni; assembly: GCF_016617805.1. Classification (NCBI taxonomy): domain Eukaryota; kingdom Metazoa; phylum Arthropoda; class Insecta; order Diptera; family Tephritidae; genus Bactrocera; species Bactrocera tryoni. The sequence continues at coordinate 18 of NW_024391880.1, forward strand.
TCAGCAAAGTTTTCTGATCGCCATTCACTTGGGATTGGCCAGAAACGATTCGTTTACATATGGCTCAAGCAGCTCACGACTTCCGGTCTTTGACCAAGTATTTGGGTAGCCTAAGAACATCCGTTTGAAAGCGAGCTAAAGTGAGTAGGCGAAACATCCCCTTCGCAGGGTTGTGCGCTGGGTTTGGGACGTAAAAAAACACCCCCAAAGAAAAATCGGATGAGAAACCACCCTTTTGATGACGACCATAGCAAACGAAATAAGGACTACTATTGAGGACATGGAATGTCCGGTCCCTTAATTGGAAAGGTGCCGCTGCCCAGCTAGTTGATGTCCTCGTGAAAATAAAACTTGATGTCACCGCCGTCCAAGATGGAATCCCCAAATGGGTTGAGGTTGATTGACTTCGCCGGGTTCTCTGTAATCCTAGATTCCAGCAAAAGAAAATAAATCAAGCTACCTAGCTGTCTCCGAATCGAAAAGCCACCAACCAGATCGATCATGTTCAGATAGACGGAAGATATGTCACCAGTGTTTTATACCTCGGAGCGTAGTCCTAACATCGATTCGGACCACTGTCTTGTCGCAACAAACACCAGGAAGGTTCGACATCGATAAGCTGCAATCACAACAGGCAGCCGAACGACTTTC
>NW_024391881.1:0-2366 GCF_016617805.1 Bactrocera tryoni
TCGTATCTTGGTTGTGCTTTATTAACTCTATGATTCTTTATATAATGGTATGTCAAAAAAGTCTTGCGGTATTTGTATTGAATGTTTTTTTATTGAAATTGAAATTAATTTTTGATGACTCATGCCCAGCTCTTGACCGATGCTACGGCTGCTATTATGCCGGTCGCTTTCGACCAATTCAGCGATTTTATCGCAATTTTCGTAGACAGGCCTTCCGGAGCGTGGCGCATTTTCGACCACCTCTACACCAGAACGAAAACGTTGAAACCATCGTTGTGCGGTGGAAATGGAAACTGTATCGGGTCCGTAAACTGCACAAATTTTATTGGCGGCTTGAGATGCATTTTTGCCTTTACCGTATTTTGCTCCATGTTTGTGACGCTATAACTCACGAACGACTTAAAAGAAACGACAATCAAACACGTGTTAGCGCGTGAAATGAGCTTTCCAAAAAGGTATAGCATGGCCCGATGCGACGAATAAAACTAGAACTACGCGCTTTCAGCTCCAACTAGCGAAAATACCACAAGACTTTTTTGACAAACTAAGATGAAGAAGGTTAATTAACTTAATTATGTTAAATTAATGATTTAAGGCAATTCAATATCGACTGCTAAATGTGTATATACAAGAAAATCGACTTTATACCTGAATATAAGATTGTCGAATTCTTCCAAATGCATTGCCGTTATGGCTTTATGTCAACTTCAATAAGATGAAGAAGGTAAATTAACTTAAATATGTTAAATTAATGATTTAAAGCAACTCAATATCGACTGCTAAATGTGTATATTCAAGAAAATCGACTTTATACAAATGCACTGCCGTTATGGCTTTATGTCAACTTCAGTAAGATGAAGAAGGTTAATTAACTTAAATATTTGATGTTAATGATTTGAAGCAACTCAATATCGACTGCTAAATGTGTATATACAAGAAAATCGACTTTATACCTGAATATAAGATTGTCGAATTCTTCCAAATGCACTGCCGTTATGGCTTTATGTCGACTTCAGGAAGATATAGAAGGTTAATTAACTTAAATACATATGTTAAAGTAATGATTTGAAGCAACTCAATATCAATTGTTGATTGTGTATATACAAGAAAATCGACTTTATACCTGAATATAGGAATGTCGAATTCTTCCAAATGCACTGCCGTTATGGCTTTATGTAAACTTCAGTAAGATGAAGAAGGTTAATTAGGTAGATGCGCGAATGGGATAAGTCTTCTAAATATCGCGTATAAGGTTCTATCGAGCGTATTGTGTGAAAGATTAAAGCCCTCCGTCAACAAACTGATTGGATCTTATCAGTGTGTCTTTAGACCTGGCAAATCAACAACCGACCAGATACGAGGTCTGCTATATATATTTTTGGCCTAATAATGAAAATAGGAATATTTATCAACGAAAAATGGTTTTATTGTTTTTCAAAATATCAATCAAGATTTATACACTTTTACTTTGCGCTCAAACCAATTTTCGAAGAACTTTTGCCACTCCGATTGAGACCCCTCCAAAACATGGGTTTTGCATGCTTCAACAGCATCTTCTGGCGACGAAAATCGTTGACCACGCATTATTTTCTTGATGTGTGGGAATAAAAAGAAGTCATTGGGTGCCAAGTCAAGGCTGTACCGCGGATGACCCATCAATTCGACGTTTTGGCCGGTCAAAAAGGCGCTGGTTTGAGCCGATGTGTTAGAGCTCGCATTGTCATGGTGCACAATGATTCGTCTTCTCTTGTTCGTTTTTCGAATTTATCCGAAGACTTCAGGCAAAAACAAATGGTGGTGTACCACTCCAAAATTGACCGTCCTACGTTGCGCAAGCAGGAACAGTCGCCACATGACCAGTTTTGCCGAAGAAGCAGGCGACCATTTGCTTCGAAGTACTTCTTCCACGAACAAATTTCGTTGGATTTGGCTCGTCTTGGAAGACCCACACGGTCGATTGCGGTTTTGTTTCGGGCTCATACGCATAGATCCATGATTCGTCACCTGTGCCATGCCACGATTGAATTCGTTGTACCAGTTTTTCAGAGTGCTATAGGATGGTGCTTCATAGCCATACACAGATTTTAGTTCATCGATGCACTCTTGTCGAAAGTTGTGAAAATGATCGCACGAAAATGTTAACGAGTTGATTCCATTTTTTGGCCGAGATGAATTTTTTTAATTCCCTGTAAATAAAACAATTCAAAATTAAATGACAAAACGTTCTGAGTGATGTTATGCTAGTAAATGTGAAACTTTCCAATGGAAATGTCAGATTGCACCTTTGCAACACTTAGTGTTGCCTAGACCAGAAATATATATAGCAGCCTGCATTCACCAAGTGTCAAATTTGAAAAGACCCGTGT
>NW_024391882.1:0-530 GCF_016617805.1 Bactrocera tryoni
CTTTCAAAAAATTGCGTCCGGAAATCTTCACCCTCCCTAATGCGATCCTTAGTGCCAAATTTCATTTTAATATCTTTATTTATGGCTTAGTTATGACACTTTATAGGTTTTCGGTTTCCGCCATTTTGTGGGCGTGGCAGTTGGCAGCCGGTGCCATCTTCGAACTGTAACCTTCTTGTGGAGCCAAAAGTGCCACGTGTACCAAGTTTCATCGCGTGATCATCTCAATTACTCAGATCACAGCTTGCACGGACGGACCGACAGATGGACAGACGGACAGACAGACATTCGGATTTCAACTCTACTCGTCACCCTGATCACTTTGGTATATATAACCCTATATCTGACTCTTTTAGTTTTAGGACTTACAAACAACCGTTATGTGAACAAAACTATAATACTCTCCTTAGCAACATTGTTGCGAGAGTATAAAAAGTTTGAGCTATTATGAGACAGTGTTGGCACATTTTTAGCTAAAATTTTAACTTGATTTTGTTTTTATTTTTGGCCTATGGGGACGACCACAGTGG
>NW_024391883.1:0-4629 GCF_016617805.1 Bactrocera tryoni
AAAACAAACAAATGTAACTTTTCAATTACAATTTTTCATAATGTAAAGTATCAAAACTGAAAATAAACTATTAAAAATAGTTTATATATTTATAAGTAATAGCATTAGACTCTGATTTTGAGTTAGTTAAAGAAAATTTCAAACATATTGAAGACAACTTTTATAATTACTACAGTATATCGAGATTGGCAACCCTGCGTTGTGAGAGAGCAGTCAGCCGACACGCTTCTACGGTAAAAATCCAAATGCCGTGGATTCCTACGGCAAAGAGAGAAGGGATTAGCGTTTTTCGCTGTTCACTTACATTGCGCGCCCATAAGATAGGTCGTATCAGCTGACACGGGCCAAGGGTCTACGTTTTTGGCTGTTTGGGCTATAAGGCTACTCGGAAGGAGAAGAGCAACAGAGAAAGATAATAAATATATTGCAATATTGACATGTAAACAGTACAATTTTGTATGAATGCATGCATAGTAATATTTCTAGCCAATTTGGATATTTAATCAAATATAGTAAATTTTACAACAAAAACGATTTCATTCATAAACGCAGGCGCAAATTTCACAAGCGACCTCGCTTCATTCATAAAAACAGACGCCGTAACATCTCCCCGAGCATGCCTTTGTCAACAAGCGTCTTTTCGCGACGATGGCAAAAGCTAAAAATCATAAATTGAACAACTTCTAAAATATTATTTTAAGTTCTCTGCTTAAAGCATAGAGAGAGTGCAAATTGAATTCTGAATGATGTTGTATGTGAATTTAAGAAAGTGTTGGTCACTCCACCATATTTTTATCCTTTCCCTCTCGCTAGTTTTCTTTCATACAAAATGATATGCATTTTTTTGGAATATCACTAAGAAGTTTAACTTCTTCCGCGCGTAGGGACTCCACGCACCAGTTTTTTGTATTCTTTTTTTGGGAATTCCTGTGTTTGAGGAACAGTGTTGCAAAAGAATTACCTAATTTTCTCGTTCAAATAAATTATAATTTTTATTATCAGTGAATTAGGTGTGTTAATCGCAGAAATTTAATATTACTGATTTAAAATGCGCCTATTGATATGTCTTTATTATATCCTGAACAGGGTAAATTAAGTTTGTCGCGAAGTTTGTAACACCCAGAAGGAATCGTCGGAGACCCTATAAAGTATATATATAAATGATCAGTATGTTGAGCTGAGTCGATTTAGTCATGTCCGTCTGTCTGTCCGTTCGTCTGTCTTTCTGTTTATATACGAACTACTCCGTCAGTTTTTAAGATATCGTTTTGAAATTTTGCAAACATCATTTTCTCTTCAAGAAGCTGCTCATTTGACTACTATAACATATAGCTTCCATACAAACTGAACTATCGGAATCGAGTTCTTGTATGGAAAACTTTTATATTCACGAAATTTGGTATAGATTATTTCCTAAGGCAAAAATGTAATCTCTGAAGAAATTGTTCAGATTGGTTAACTCTTGAAAAAAAGTTCTTGTATGGAAAACTTTTGAATTTGACAAGATATATTAACAAAATTTGGTACAGATTATTCTCTAAGGCAGCAATGTATCTCCGAAAAAATTGTTCAGATCGGATTACTATAGCATATAGCTTCCATATAAACTGAACACATAGCTACTAAAAGAAATGCACCTGTGAAGGGTACATTAGCTTCGGTGCAGCCGAAGTTAACGTTTTTTCTTGTTTTTCTCAGAATTTTTAATACTTAATCTGAATTAATTTCTCTTTCCAGTTCCTTATATGTACATACATATGTAGATCTAGACCTGTTGATTTTCACTGAAAAATAATATTTTTTTACTACATTCATGAAAAACAATCTATCAAAATAATATTTGTATGGAAATCATTTCAATACTAGGTTGTATAAAGATCAAGTGGAGAAGGACTTGGATGTACTTTCTATCTCGAGTATTCCAGTACACAAATTTTCTATAGTCTGCATGATTATCGTGGAAAAATACAAGAATTTATTTATATTAATGAACTGTTAAACGGTCAAGCGGTAAAATATGCAGCGAATACAAGCAAATGTTTCCAAATGAGCAATCTCTAGCACATCTTTACTTACTAAATCTCATTCTCAATTCTGTCTTACACAATTACGCCCAACAACAGCATTTGCTCTGCTCGCTGCCTTTTTGTTGATGGCTTTTTTCAATTTGCCTGCACTTTCCTCTCCTACATTTGAGCACCGAGAACATGAAAATCCATTAAAAAGTTTGCTTTATCGTGCTTATTTGTCGCCGCGCGTTTCGAATACCTTTTATTACTTTTTTTTACTTTTGTTGTACATTCTCGCCTCTTCCTTATATTCATTGTATTGGTTATGTTGTTGTTGGCTCCGTTGGTGTTGGTACACAATGTGGTATTATGTTGCCTAAATTTGTTAACTTTCGCAACGGATTTCTTTTTCCGATTGTTTGATTTTTTGTCACTTTTTGCGTTTTCTTATTGCTCGCTTTTTTTCACACACATCTCTACTACAACACGAATTCTTGACAATTTTTATTTGTACTCCAACAAGTATCGGGTGATTTTTTAAGAGCTTGATAACTTTTTTTTAAAAAAAAACGCATAAAATTTGCAAAATCTCATCGGTTCTTTATTTGAAACGTTAGATTGGTTCATGACATTTACTTTTGAAGATAATTTCATTTAAATGTTGACCGCGGCTGCGTCTTAGGTGGTCCATTCGGAAAGTCCAATTTTGGGCAACTTTTTCGAGCATTTCGGCCGGAATAGCCCGAATTTCTTCGGAAATGTTGTCTTCCAAAGCTGGAATAGTTGCTGGCTTATTTCTGTAGACTTTAGACTTGACGTAGCCCCACAAAAAATAGTCTAAAGGCTTTTTGAATCGCATGATCTTGGTGGCCAACTGCCCATGCATCCCGAAAAATGCACTGTTTGGTGTGGTTTGTACGCTGGTTGAATCATTGGACCGTATTTTTTCAAAGATGCTGTTGGACGCAACGTTACGGTGAATGGCGATCGCTATCGTTCGATGCTAACAAACTTTTTGTTGCCAAAAATGGAAGAACTGAACTTGGTTGACATGTGGTTTCAACAAGATGGCGCTACATGCCACACAGCTCGCGATTCTATGGCCATTTTGAGGGAAAACTTCGGAGAACAATTCATCTCAAGAAATGGACCCGTAAGTTGGCCACCAAGATCATGCGATTTAACGCCTTTAGACTATTTTTTGTGGGGCTACGTCAAGTCTAAAGTCTACAGAAATAAGCCAGCAACTATTCCAGCTTTGGAAGACAACATTTCCGAAGAAATTCGGGCTATTCCGGCCGAAATGCTCGAAAAAGTTGCCCAAAACTGGACTTTCCGAATGGACCACCTAAGACGCAGCCGCGGTCAACATTTAAATGAAATTATCTTCAAAAAGTAAATGTCATGAACCAATCTAACGTTTCAAATAAAGAACCGATGAGATTTTGCAAATTTTATGCGTTTTTTTTAAAAAAAAAGTTATCAAGCTCTTAAAAAATCACCCGATAAATTATAAGGCGTTTCACTTATTTAAACCCAGCTATGTTCGACTTAACTGGTTAAAGCTTTGTCCGCAATATAATAATCATTTGTGCGTTCTCCTTTCCGCACACATTTATCTTGATGGCTTGCTTTCATTTCTTTGTAGCTGTTTCTAGGTAAAAGTAAGAGATCAGACCTGAACATTACACACAAATCGGTGAAGCAGCATCTTTGTTCAATTCGACGTCGTCAGCGTTCAACTTCTGAAAGTGTAAACACAATGGCTACGACAGACTGCAAACTACATCTGTCAAATATTAAAATACACACGTTCTTATGGGCAGTGTTATTTTGACAGCTGCACGACTACACGACTGCAGGCCGACAGTTGTCGTTCTCGCTAACTTCAATTTGCTCCTATTTTGCCAACGACAGTAGGACGACAGTAGAGTTGACAGTAGAATGGAAGATAGAAAGAGGAGGTAGAGTGGTGATGCCACTAATATGTAAAATGTAAAATTATTCACAGCTCTAACAAACTTGATGTTATTTTACAAATAAAAGCATAAAATAGCTATATTATAGCCCTATTATATCATTTGTAATAACAAGTGATAATTTAAAGCAAAAATATTTACCTATTTACTTATTTTTGCATAAAAATTTCACTTTGAACAAAATATTAAAATTTCATTGAAGTGAAAGGTATTAGTATGGCCACAACGAAATTGTGTACATGCAAAATGGACAACTGCGTTGTTTTGTGTACATGCCGGCCATTGTGTTGTTGTTGCTTCTCAAAATGTACATGTAGTAAGATGAACAACGACGTTTTCAGTTCACTGTCGTGCCGCTGCAGTCTGTCGTAGCCATTGTGTTTACACTTTGACGGACAAGCTGACGCAGCAAACAAAAGTTTCTGAGGGGGCAGCCGCTGGCTTTTTCTTTACATCAATTTTCTCTTTTCATTATTTCTTCCATTCAAAGAGTTACTTTCCTCTCGCTTCGCGTCTATCAAAGTGGATTGAATTTGTACATTAAGCTGTGAAGTAACGTATTGCTCTTACATTGTGGCCGTGTGCAAACTATTGTCCAGTGAGTTCAAGTTGACTTAGACAAATACTACATTTATTTATTT
>NW_024391884.1:0-1879 GCF_016617805.1 Bactrocera tryoni
TACATCAAGGCATTTCCTAATAGAGCAACGTTCTCGCAAACGGATCACTGACGAAAGTTGAGAAAACTCGTCAATGTTAACTTTGTTGCTGGCGGTGTTTCCACCGGCTGAACAGAATCTTCTCGGTTGAAATACACTCTTTGGCCATTCTCCAAATTAACTGCGAGACGCACAACAGTCGGAAAACGTTCATGAATTGCAAAAGTAAATATACTACAACGCGTTTTATTGCAGTTCACGTATCGACCGTTTCATTCAAGTCCATCAAACATCGTAACTGTTGTTTGAAAAGTCGTGCTGTGACATCGTGACGATCGCTTGCTGATTGACCGCGATCCATAATACCGCACGTATGTCATCGCATTCTGTGAGTACTCGGTCATGTACCTTGGGCTACTGATGTACAAGTATGTTGATGCCAAAAAGAACGGCGACCGATATTAGCGCGACCTCTTCGTGGCATCGTAACAAATTTCAATCTGATCACTTTGTGTGAAACACACATAACACTTTTACTGAATAATTTTCAATAATTTTTTTTTGAATAGCCGGTGTTTAAATGAGTTAAGCATCCACCCCCTCTACTCGGTAAAACTGGCGCATCCTAATGCTACATTGCAATTCACCACAGCTGATGACACTACTACAGCACAACTCAACACATCTGTACGCCAACCCGCTCAACAAAAAGGATGGATTCTAAACAATTCGACAGCTCAATTCGTCACACAATCATCGCACATCATAATTCGCATACATATTCGCTATCAACATTCGTCAACTACCTCCGTTCCTCTTATAAAAGTATTTTCGATCATACGCGGCGCTACGTAAATCTCTCCTGCGATCCCTCATCGGTCCGTTGTGCTACTTACATACATCCACCCTGCTCCTACATGCATTCGTCGTCCACATATAATTTATAATTTTTTATAAGAACTTAATTACAATAATAATGATTGTGAACACATTAAATTACATTAAATGATTGCAAATTTTGACCAGTGTGAATATTTTATTGCATGATTGTTAAAGTGATTAATACTTTTGTGTGCAAATTTGGGCAGCAGAGTAACTATGGTCCTTCGAGCCTTACCGAAAGGCACCTTCGGATTTTTATAAGGCGTTTTATATTTAAATAAATTAAAAATAAATTGTGGTGACGGAAAACAAAAGAAAGTTCGGCAAGAAAGTGCAGTGACACCAAGTGCAGAAGCGAACAAAATAAAACGCAGTGACCCAAATAAAAAGAACAAAACATATGTATTTATATGATTGGTGAAGTGACAGAAACAAAAACGAAACATATGTATGTACATACGTATACAAACAAAAAATATAAGAAAAATGCAGCGGAACGACAAAAAAAAAGAAAGCTGTAATGACAAACATTGAAACATTTCAGTAAAACAAAAAGAGAAGAAAATTCTTGCCAAAAAAAATAAAAACAAAACGTTTTACTTAGCTACACCACAAACCGGGCGCGAAAACCAAAACATAAAATAAAAATAAAAACAAAATAAACCGGCGCGATCATTAAAACAAAGAGTTAATATACACACACACAACAAAACAAGAGCAGAAGGGGATAGCCAGCTGGAGGAAAGAAAGAGGAACAAAGCTCTCAATTGCACAAAACATAAGTACTTTCATAAGCATATACATACAAGTCCAAGTATTAGGGTGTACCTGAATACTAACACAAGGACGTAAAAAGTGTTAATAAATTAAAAGAGCGGATATTTTCCAAATAAGAAACGGTAATAATAAAAAATAAAGAATTCGTTTTATACGAAATAAACTCTTATTTATTGAAAAGAGAATTTGGTTTACACTGAGACAAATTTAACTCATTTTGACAAATATTTATACAGTAAAA
>NW_024391885.1:0-1019 GCF_016617805.1 Bactrocera tryoni
TGCCAACAACTCTACTCAACGCTTCAGTCGAGCGTCATTAACGACGGCTATGAATGTGGGAAAATGAACAGAAAAAGATGAGGGTGGATGAAAAGGTGTGGGGCGCGCGTATTGGCGCTGTTGCTGCCTGTGGCGAAACTGTTGCAATTTTCGTACTACTTTACATTATATGCCTTATATGTATATATTTTAATAAGTGGACATTATAACACTTTATGTGCATCAGAACCACTATACCAGCAGATCGCCTAACTTCATGTCGTTAGTTATGTTCATATTAAAGAGTTATTTGGTTATTATCCGAAAGAATAATTCGTATGCTTTTATCGACGTTTTTGTTTTCGATTTCGACGACGGCGCAATCCGCGACTTTTCAGCCGCCTGCGCAATAAGACGGCAATGAAATTCCTAAAACCGGAACAGTTGCACTCAATATGTTTGTTTTCGAAATTTCTGCCTCTTTTTCCGATTTTAACCACTTTATCATGCGTTAGTCAAATAATAATTTTCTCTTTCGATTGATTTGAACGTCGTCGCGCTGTCGTCGTTGTCTCGTCTACGTCTCGTGCATTTTTCATCACTTCCCTTACTTCGCCGTTTTGGTATTTTCTCTGCGTGACTGCCTGTTACAATTCCTCACTGTCTATGTCTTTCACTGACATTCGTAGTGCAGTGTTGCATAGTTTTAAAACTCTGAGTATATGTATACTCTGGTAATATTAAACGAAATACTTTTTTCGGTTAATAAACTCATACTTTTTTAATAAAACGAATTTCACGAATTAGATTGGATTGTGGTAGTGTTCGCCGTTTAAAGAATTAAGGAATATACAATTTATTGCCAGTTATAGCGTATTTTGAAAATTTCAGTGTTGGTAAGGCGGCGGTTTTCCACATGCAACTGCTACCAGCTGTTGGAAATGTCACCCACCGGATTGCCAAGGGCACACAAACGGCAATAATATCCATAAGACTGGCGATTAACTATGTATTAGGTAGCCGATTGTTCAATAAAGTAA
>NW_024391886.1:0-1542 GCF_016617805.1 Bactrocera tryoni
AGAGCTAATTTTTAAGCTATTTTCTCTGCACAGTCCGTGTGTTTCTATTGTCTCACTTCTCTTGCTTTTCGTAGCCCCTACGAATGGGATAGACCAAAAATGTATTTACCGTTAGTTTTATTGGCATTTTAAGAAATAGCCTTGATACAAACAGTGGTAAATTTCAAACTTTTATTTTTTTATTTCTGGCCTATGAAATCGACCAGTGTGCAGCGGTAAGAACTTAAAGATTTTTTTTTAGTTCAATGTTTGATGATACAAATCAAACTTGTTTGGTCCTTCGAACCGGATAAAGAGCTCGACCAAAATTAAAAACTCCTGTATTTACAAAACAGGCAATATACAATAAAGTCCTGTTCAAAATACAGGAATACAAAAATAATTGTAAGACGGGTGTATATTCCCGCATATTAGCATCATAAAACAAAACAAGTAAGGAAGGGCTAAGTTCGGGTGTCACCGAACATTTTATACTCTCGCATGATAAAGTGATAATCGAGATTTCATTATCCGTAATTTACATATTTTTCAAATACCGTATTTGTGTAAAGTTTTATTCCGCTATCATCATTGGTTCCTAATGTATATACTCGTATTATACAGAGAAGGCATCAGATGGAATTCAAAATAGCATTATATTGGAAGAAGGCGTGGTTGTGAACCGATTTCACCCATATTTCGTACATGTCATCAGGGTATTAAGAAAATATTACACACCGAATTTCATTGAAATCGGTCGAGTAGTTCCCGAGATATGGTTTTTGGTCCACCCAGGCTTTTTATAAAAATTGAAAATGGGCGTGGCCTCGCATCTTAGTCATATATGCGATATAAAGTTAACCTGAAGCTCGAAAACCTTTATATTACGTATTAGCTTTTCCCGCGGCTTCGCTCGCATTGAATCCGGGAATGCATGCGGGAATATACACCCGTCTTACAATTATTATTCTTATGTTGTTAAAATGAGGGTATATACACTCGTCTTACAATTTTTTTTTTTTTATACTCTCGCAACAAAGTTGCTAAGAGTATTATAGTTTTGTTCACATAACGGTTGTTTGTAAGTCCTAAAACTAAAAGATCCCTATATCTGGTTATATGTATATACCAAAGTGATCAGGGTGACGAGTAGAGTTGAAATCCGGATGTCTGTCTGTCCGTCCCACTGCCACGCCCACAAAATGGTGGAAACCGAAAACTTATAAAGTGTCATAACTAAGCCATAAATAAAGATATTAAAAGGAAATTTGGCACAAAGGATCGCATTAGGGAGGGGCATATTTGGACGTAATTTTTTTGGAAAAGTGGGCGTGGCCCCGCCCCCTACTAAGTTTTTTGTACATATCTCGCCCACCTCCCATACAAAGGTTATGTTGAGAATCACTAAAAGTGCGTTAACCGACTAACAAAAAACGTCAGAAACACTAAATTTTACGGAAGAAATTGCAGAAGGAAGCTGCACCCAGGCTTTTTTTAAAAACTGAAACCTGAAGCTCGAAAACCTTTATATTACGTATTCGAGCTTCAGGTTGACTTTATATC
>NW_024391887.1:0-1760 GCF_016617805.1 Bactrocera tryoni
GCTGAATGGCAGTGAACGCACAACGCCAGGAGAAGGCGAACCCGATTCCCCAATCGATGACGATGGAGCAGACGTTCCATTGCCCGACCATGAAGAAGTTCGAATAGCAATTGCCCGCCTCAAGAACAACAAAGCGGCAGGGGCCGACGGATTGCCGGCCGAGCTATTCAAACACGGCGGCGAAGAACTAATAGGGAGCATGCATCAGCTTCTTTGTAAAATATGGTCGGACGAGATCATGCCCAACGATTGGAATTTAAGTGTGCTATGCCCAATCCATAAAAAAGGAGACCCCACAATCTGCGCCAACTACCGTGGGATTAGCCTCCTCAACATCGCATATAAGGTTCTATCGAGCGTATTGTGTGAAAGATTAAAGCCCACCGTCAACAAACTGATTGGACCTTATCAGTGTGGCTTCAGACCTGGAAAATCAACAACCGACCAGATATTCACCATGCGCCAAATCTTGGAAAAGACCCGTGAAAGAAGAATCGACACACACCACCTCTTCGTCGATTTCAAAGCTGCTTTCGACAGCACGAAAGGAGCTGCCTTTATGCCGCGATGCCTGGAATTTTGGCATCCCCGCAAAATTATCACGGCTGTAAATTGACGCCGAGTAACACCAAAAAAGCTCCGTCGTGATCGGGTATGACTTCCCCGAGCCGTTCGATACCAAACGAGGCTTCAGATAAGGCGACTCATAGTGCGTAATCTCTTTTAACCCCGTTCTGGAGCAGTACCAGTTCGAGCTGCAGAATTAAAACAGAGAAGGTACCATCTTCTATAAGAGTGTACAGCTTGCTTACGTATGCCGACGATATTGATATCATCGGCCTCAACACCCGCGCCGTTAGTTCTGCTTTCTCCAGGCTGGACAAGGAAGCACAGAAAATGGGTCTGCCAGTGAACGAGGGCAAGACGAAATATCTCCTGTCATATAACAAACAGTCGTCGCATTCGCGACTTGGCTCTCACGTCACTGGCGGACAGTCACCGCAACTTTGGAAGTCGTAGATACTTTTGTCTATCTTGGAACCAGCGTAAACACCACCAACAATGTCAGCCTGGAAATCCAACGCAGGATTGCTCTTGCCAACAGGTGCTACTTCGGACTGAGTAGGCAATTGAAAAGTAAAGTCCTCTCTCGACGAACAAAAGCTAAACTCTATAAGTCGCTCATAATTCCCGTCCTGCTATATGGTGCAGAGGCTTGGGCGATGACAGCAACCGATGAGTCGACGTTACGAGTTTTCGAGAGAAAAATTCTGCGAAAGATTTATGGTCCTTTGCGCGTTGGCCACGGCGAATATCGCATTCGATGGAACGATGAGCTGTACGAGATATACGACGACATTGACATAGTTCAGCGAATTAAAAGACAGCGGCTACGCTGGCTAGGTCATGTTGTCCGGATGGATGAAAACACTCCAGCTCTGAAAGTATTCGACGCAGTACCCGCCGGGGGAAGCAGAGGAAGAGGAAGACCTCCACTCCGTTGGAAGGTCCAGGTGGAGAAGGACCTGGCTTTGCTTGGAATATCCAATTGGCGCCACGTAGCGAAAGAAGAAACGACTGGCGCGCTGTTGTTAACTCGGCTATAATCGCGTAAGCGGTGTCTACGCCAATTAAGAAGAAGAAGATTTATTAATATAAATATCTAACACAAATAAGTTGAAAATTCAACTTCTAATGTCACTTCTAATATAAAAGTTGTGACCACTATAGTGTGAATAGAGAGCTGTCCAACTAAAATA
>NW_024391888.1:0-1070 GCF_016617805.1 Bactrocera tryoni
TATCGGGTGATTTTTTAAGAGCTTGATAACTTTTTTTAAAAAAAACGCATAAAATTTGCAAAATCTCATCGGTTCTTTATTTGAAACGTTAGATTGGTTCATGACATTTACTTTTTGAAGATAATTTCATTTAAATGTTGACCGCGGCTGCGTCTTAGGTGGTCCATTCGGAAAGTCCAATTTTGGGCACGTCGAATTTTCAGTGAATGGGCCCTAGAAAAAGTTGGCAGAAAATCCGCTTTTTTATCGACAAATTTTGTTCAGCGATGAGGCTCATTTCTGGTTGAATGGCTACGTAAATAAGCAAAATTGCCGCATTTGGGGTGAAGAGCAACCAGAAGCCGTTCAAGAACTGCCCATGCATCCCGAAAAATGCACTGTTTGGTGTGGTTTGTACGCTGGTGGAATCATTGGACCGTATTTTTCAAAGATGCTGTTGGACGCAACGTTACGGTGAATGGCGATCGCTATCGTTCGATGCTAACAAACTTTTTGTTGCCAAAAATGGAAGAACTGAACTTGGTTGACATGTGGTTTCAACAAGATGGCGCTACATGCCACACAGCTCGCGATTCTATGGCCATTTGAGGGAAAACTTCGGAGAACAATTCATCTCAAGAAATGGACCCGTAAGTTGGCCACCAAGATCATGCGATTTAACGCCTTTAGACTATTTTTTGTGGGGCTACGTCCAAGTCTAAAGTCTACAGAAATAAGCCAGCAACTATTCCAGCTTTGGAAGACAACATTTCCGAAGAAATTCGGGCTATTCCGGCCGAAATGCTCGAAAAAGTTGCCCAAAATTGGACTTTCGAATGGACCACCTAAGACGCAGCCGCGGTCAACATTTAAATGAAATTATCTTCAAAAAGTAAATGTCATGAACCAATCTAACGTTTCAAATAAAAGAACCGATGAGATTTTGCAAATTTTATGCGTTTTTTTTTAAAAAAGTTATCAAGCTCTTAAAAAAATCACCCGATGATTAGACGTGTTACTACTAACTAGCTTCTAGATTCTAACTACTATTTAGCAGGCCAATTGAAAAGTCTCCGGCCTACAACAGTAAA
>NW_024391889.1:0-1644 GCF_016617805.1 Bactrocera tryoni
GGACTATTTTATTAGGATATTTTAAAGGGTTAATCTGTATGTCATAAAATCGTTTTATGAATACGTCGCATGTATATATTTGTATGTCTTTATAACTTAGTGTAATCGGCTCGTAAAACTTTAAATGCAATTATCTCGAAGCACTGTTTTCAGTGTCGGTGAGCAAAATAACGCCGAAATGGCTAAAATGGTCTTGAAATTATATATAATGGTTTGTCAAAAAAGTCTTGCGGTATTTTTATTGAATTTGTTTTTGTTTATTGAAATTGAAATGAATTTTTGATGACTTATGCCCAGCTCTTGACCGATGCTACGGCTGCTACTATGCCGGTCTCTTTCGACCAATTCAGCGATTTTATCGCAATTTTCGACGACAGGCTTTCCGGAGCGTGGCGCATCTTCGACCACCTCTACACCAGAACGAAAACGTTGAAACCATCGTTGTGCGGTGGAAATGGAAACTGTATCGGGCCCATAAACTGCATAAATTTTATTGGCGGCTTGAGATGCATTTTTGCCTTTATCGTAGTAGTACTGTAAAATATGCCGTATTTTCTCTTTATTTTGCTCCATGTTTGCGACGCTATAACTCACGAACGACTTAAAAGAAACGACAATCAATCAAACACGTGTTAACGCGTGAAATGAGCTTTCCAAAAAGGTATATCATGACCCAAAGCGACGAATAAAACTAAAACTACGTGCTTTCAGCGTCAACTAGCGAAAATACCGCAAGACTTTTTTGACAATTATAATATATCTATATGTATGTAAGGTAATGATTTTTGATAATAATTTATATTTTTTAAGTCACTCTGAATTATAGATATTTTCACCAAACCGACTTTTGTTGTTTTGTGGGATCAAGGAATACATTTTCGAAAGTATATTTCTGAATTATATTAAATTTTCTAAATGTACATTTTTTTGTATTCTTTTTTATATTAAAATGCCTCTTAAAAAATTCCTGACTTGGAAGTGGATATAAAGCAATAAATCATATAAACTCTATGTGAACGAATGTTCCTGAAAATTATGGCATGTTAGCTGTTGTCTGATGTTATCTAAAATGCTTAGAACAATCATGGGTGCAACATGGTACATACGTAATGAAAACATTCATAATTATCTTGATCTTCCTATAGTAAAGAAGAAGATAGAGGACAGCAGAATGAAATATATTTCTAAACTTCGCGAACATCCAAGCCCATTGGCTAATGCCTTGGCAAATTCCTGCAATCAAACACGTTTAAAAAGAAGTGATCTACCAGCCTACTTGAGAGCAGAAAAGCTCACCACATTCTTGAGCTTCCTTATTTGCTTTACTAAGCAGATCCAACAAAAAAAAAATGTTACCACCTATAATAATTTAGCTTTCATATTGATTAGGTTCAAATCTTTGAAAGATTTTAGGTACGCGCTTTGTAATCAGAAACATTCTCGAATGTTTTGAACATTTATTGAAGAGCAATACTGATTCAAATTTGTTTCTGTACCGTCAATTGGGTATTATGTAAAATTATTCGTTCGAGTAAAAAAAAAAAAGCTTCAAAAACTACTATTTTACCTTGCGTCTCACAAAAGATTTGAGAAAATTTGCATTCGAAGGGAGAACAAAAAGGAGGACTTATCACACCACCCTCG
>NW_024391890.1:0-1230 GCF_016617805.1 Bactrocera tryoni
GAAATTTGACTTAAGGGGCTATACCAGTGTGACACTTTCAAAAAAAAATTTCGATAGCTTATATATTCACAAATATCCTGTGAAATCGGCGAGGTCGTATTTTAAATAGTTTTTGAATGGCAGCGTTCTAAATAGCGACCGCTCAGAGGTGCAAACATATACTTATAAGTGAAACTTTAAACGCGTTTTTCTCGAAACGACATTTTTCAAATTTGCTGACATTATAACTCAACGAGAAATTAACCGATCGACTTCAAATTAAAACTGGATATAGTTGAATACATTTGCTATACAATAGACTACGATCTTTTTGTTTGGCTGAAAATTGTCAATTTGGCATTAAAAAAAACGACAATTTTTTTCGTAAAAAAAACGATCAAAATGGTGCCATTTTCTTAATTTTTTGATATTTTTCAAAGATCGTAGTCCATTGTATAGTAAATATATTCATGTATAACCCATATAATCCCAGCGCCCCATTTTAAAAACGCTTAGTTTATTTTAGTTATTAAAAAATGTAATTGTCTATTACCACAAAATCCTTTAGCTACATATTTTTAGATTGTGCGGCAACACTATCATGTGTTTTGTTTTCACCATAACCTCACTTTTTTTTTCAAACGTGTGAAAGAAATTTGGTGTTTTGTACAATTTGCGATGTCGCGAAATAATAAGTAAGTTTATGTTGTTATATCTTCAAGTTGTGATATTTTTGTGTTAAAGTTTATAAATTTATCTTTGTTGAGTGGAAAAGTAAAGTCAAAAGTGGTTTTTATTGGTTCTGTGAAGTTTTGTAAGAGATATTTTGTGACGCACCATTTTTGGGGCGCTGAGCACATATGCCCACATGTTTTTTCATAAACTTTTTGTTCACATTTGTTAATTTTCAGTAAATATATGACACATTTTTTCTTTCCGATTTCTTTTTTTTCTGCTTTTTTTATATTTTACGGAAATTCCATAACTGAAACTCACTATTCAGGTTAACTGTTGCTGACATAGTCGATATTTTGGAGTATGAAGAAGATATTATAAATGCTTCTGTTTACATTTGCCCTCCTGAAAATCACATGCTAAGTGATGGTGACAGTGACGAAGACGACGCCGAAGCAGGAAACTTTAATCATCTCTCTGGAAATCAGCTACGAGCTGAAGGGCAATTGCAAATAGTTAGACAAGGTGGTGGTGGATTGAGGCATGAATTTGTTGGGCGGGAAAATCAGTCTGATT
>NW_024391891.1:0-2702 GCF_016617805.1 Bactrocera tryoni
TGGCTTTATGCCAACTTTAGTAAGATGAAGAAAGTTAATTAACTTTAATATGTGAAGCTAATGATTTGAATCAACTTGATATGGATTTCTAAATGTGTACATGCCAGAAAATCAGTTTTATAACTAAATGTAAAATTGTGGAATTTTTCCAAATGCACGGCCGTTTTTGCTTTATGCCAACTTTAGTATGATGAAGAAAGTTCATTAGCTTTAATATGTGAAGCTAATGATTTGAAGCAACTCGATATGGATTTCTAAATGTGTATGCAAGAAAATCGGTTTTATACCCAAATGTGAAATTCTGAAATTTTTCGAAATGCACTGCCGTTTTGGCTTTATGCCAACTTTTGTAAGAAGACGAAGGTTAATTAACTTTAATATGTAAAGTTAATGATTTGAATCAACTCGATATGGATCGCTAAATGTTTAAATGCAGGAAAATCGGTTTCATACCTAAATGTAAAATTGTGGAATTTTCCAAATGCACTGTCGTTTTGGTTTTATGCCAACTTCTGTAAGATGAAGAAGGTTAATTAACTTTAATATGTTAAGCCAATGATTTGAGGCAACTTGATATGGATTTCTAATGCTTACATGTAAGAAAGTCAGTTTTATACTTAAATGTAAAATTATGGAATTTTTTCCAATTGCACTGCCTTTATGGTTATGTCCACTTGAGTAAAACGATGACGGTTAATTAACTTTAATATGTGAAGCTAACGATTTGAAGCGACTGGATATGGATTTCTAAATGTGTACATGCAAGAAAATCGGTTTTATACCTAAATGTAATGTTGTGGAATTTTTTCCAAATGCACTGCCGTTATGCTCTTATGTCAACTTGAGTAAGATGATGAGTGTTAATTAACTTTAATATGTGAAGTTAGTGATTTGTCGCAACTTCATATGTATTTCTAAATGTGTATATGCAATAAAATCGGTTTTATACCAAAATGTAAAATTGTGGAATATTTCCAAATGCACTGTCGTTTTGGTTTCATGCAAACTTCTGTAAGATGAAGCTTAATTAACTTTAATATGTGAATTTAATGATTTGAGGCAACTTGATAAGGATTTCTAAACGTGTACATGCCAGAAAATCGGTTTTATACCTAAATGTAAAATTCTGGAATTTTCCAAATGCACTGCCATTTTCTTTATGCCAACTTGAGTAAGACGACGAAGGATAATTAACTTTAATATGTTAAGATAATGATTTGAAGCAACTTGATGTGGATTTCTAAATGTGTAGGTTAACTCGAAACGCAAACCACCAAAATACCAAGTCAGCATTGTCTGCCTAACATCCGTTTCAGGCAATGCTGAACATTAACACCACCCCAATCAATGACCAACGGCCCGAGTTATGATCCAACGACAAGCAACAACAAACGATACTCACAAGCTACCGTAGCCGTGGGATCCGCTGGTGCAGCACAAATATAGCGCAAACAAGCAACGACTTACACTACACGCAAGTCGGCGTAATCGTGGGATTCGCTGACACTGCATCTGACAATACATAGCAACGACAGCGACGAAGGCAGCGGCAGTGAGGACGGCTTAGGCTTAGACTTAAGAGTAAGAATGTTTTAGAGTTTAGTTCTGATCGAGCCTGAATAAAGCGCACTAGTGCCTAAAAATAATTTGTATATGCAAGAAAATCGGTTTTATACCTCAATGTAAAATTCTGTAATTTTTCCCACTGCACTGTCGTTTTGGTTTTATGCCAACTTCTGTAAGATGAATAAGGTTAATTAACTTTAATATGTGACGTTAATGATTTGAATCAACTCGATATGGATTGCTAAATGTGTACATGCAAGAAAGTCGGTTTTATACCTAAAAGTAAAATTATGGATTTTTTTCCAAATGCACTGCCGGTATGGCTTTATGCCAACTTTAGTAAGATGAAGAAGGTTAATTAATTTTTTTGATGTGAGTTTAATAATTTGAAGCCACTTGAATGGATTCTACATGTGTACATGCAAGAAAGTCGGTTATATACCTAAATGTAAAACTATGGAATTTTTTCCAAATGCACTTTCGTTATGGTCTTGTGTCAACTTGAGTAAGATGATGAGGGTTTATTAACTTTAATATGTTAAGCTAATGATTTAAAGCAACTTGATATGGATTTCTAAATGTGTACATGCAGGAAAATCGGTTTTATAACTAACTGTAAAATTCTGGAATTTTCAAAATGCACTGCCGTTTTGGCTTTATGCCAACTTCAGTAAGATGAAGAAGGTTAATTAACTTTAATATGTGAAGCTAATGATTTGAAGTCATTCGACATAGATTGCTAAATGTGTGTATGCAAGAAAGTCGGTTTTATACCTAAATGTAAAATTGTGGAATTTTTCCAAATGCACTGTCGTTTTGGTTTTATGCCAACTTCTGTAGAATAAAGAAGGTTAATTAACATTAATATGTTAAGCTAATGATTTGAAGCAACTTGATATGGATTTCTAAATGTGTACATGCAAGGAAATACCTAAATGCAAAATTGTGGTCTTTTTCCAAATGCACTGCCGTTATAGCTTTATGTCAACTTGAGTAACATGTTAAGGGTTAATTAACTTTGATATGTGAAGCTAATGATTTGAAACAATTCGTTGTGGATTTCTAAATGTGCATATGCAGGAAAATTGGTCTTATACCTAAATGTAAAATTGTGGAATTTTTCCAAATGCACTGCC